>NC_047131.1:33011611-33201691 GCF_009829125.3 Periophthalmus magnuspinnatus | reverse complement strand
TCAGCAGAGGAGTTTGACAATGTTTAGAAATGCTTTTGAGTTTCTCTCCCACGGGATTCAATTGTCTCGGATCCAAATAAAACATTTTAAAAGTTCCTAAATAACGCGGGCAGCTGTGTTGTTGTGTTGTGATGTTGTGTTGTTGTGGTGTCGTGGTCCGTGTTTGTATACCTCCGCCCCTGTACTGTACTGTGTGTAGTTTTTCCGCAGATGTCGGCGTTGAGCAGATACCCACAGTAAATGAGTTTGTTTTTCCGCTGTCCGTCACCGACACATTTCCTCTCGGATCCGACCACGCGGCCCGCCCCCCCAGCAGAGCGCACACCTCATTATCGCCGTCCTGATTATACGCCTCGCCTTCGCTCCAATCCCCCATTGTTCAACTGACGGTGGAGATGTCAGGGTCAAACAAAGCCGTCGTGTCTCCGTGCGACGGGTGATGGACGTTAGCTTTAAACATTTACGCTAACTGTATGTTTGTGATGGAGGACGCGTGACTTACCTGATGATGAACAAGCCCCAGAGACGCACTCGAGCACGGAGCAAACAAATACGACTCAGATGCCGTTTCTGCTGCTGTGGACGGTCTGGGACGTTTGGAAACAGCGAAACACAGTGACCCATTTAATTTGAGAGCTCATTTATAAATCATGACTGTAGCAGATTTGTGCCGAAATGCAAATCCTCCTCCATTTTGACACCAGACAGCTATAGATACATAAGTGCTCTTCTACGTGCAAATGATAACGGACGACGCTGTAAATGTGTTGACACCACAGACTGTATATAGAAATGGATGGAGCTAAACTGCTAGCGAGACAGGAAGTGAGCGTGGGCGCGTTTCCGGCTCCATCGACTCTGTCTCTGCTGCTTCAGACTCATTCTGGTCTTAAATGTTCATATTAAGCCTCTTATTTCACTATTGTGTCTGTAAATCCAGATATGAACATTAATAACAGACAAATCAGATGCTCCCGTTAGCGTTAGCAGCAGGATTGATTGACAGCGTTGCTAAGCGTCTGCCCCGTCCACCTCGTGAAGTAAAAGTACTTTTCATCTGATTTGGGGGGTTATTTTTTCCATGTTCGTGGCAACATCCTGACTAAATTTTCGAGTTGAAGCTTCGGCTTTGAGCAAAACAAAAATAAATGCACAAAATTTATAAGAAAAATTAAATACTTTTACTTTTTTACCTTCAAAGGTTCGATATTACACAAAATTGACTCTTGTGAGGTTTGACACGTGTTCTAACGCTGTTCCCTCCTCAAAAACAGACCTGGAGTTGTGTTTTGTTTCATCCACATGTTTGAGTCACATTTTATTAAAGCTCAAAATGCTCTGTTCCACCTTGTGATGTCATAAAGTGGTAGGTTTCAAGTGAACAGCTCCTTTTACCTTTATTTCATTAGAAACAGGGTTGAATTGACCCAAATGATTCTATAAATGAAGGTGTGTGGAGTTTAAAAACACAGTGGAGCACTTCCTGTATCACCACATGATGACATCACAAGGTGGAACAGAGTGTTTTCAGTTTGAGAGAAGACGTGAAGAGTGAATGAAGCAAAACACAACTCCAGGTCTGTTTGTGACGAGGAAACGGCGTCATATGAGCTTTTTCATTGCAAAGTGAAGGTATTTTTAAGGCTAATTTCAGTCGAGCGTGTTTCAAATTATATATATATATATATATTCTGAAGTACTTGGTTTCGAAATCAAAAGCACATAAAACACAAGACCCTCTTATAAGTAATACTGCTTTTTGTTAATCAGTGCGTTCAATAATGAGGTGTTAATATGAACATTTAAACCGCGGCCATTAGACTTGAGCTGTAAATTAAACCGCGCGCACAAATTACACGTCGTACTTTAAGGTTCGGACCTTTCCTTTTATTTTTCTGTTTGCACTTTGGCCCTGCCCTCCATCCTCTTTGCTTAATACGACCCTGTTTAATGCTCTACTTTTAGACGAGGTGGTTTGAGGTCGTCCAAGTTTGAGGATTTTGCGACCGGCGGGGGTTTCATTAGCATTAGCATTAGCATTAGCGCAGGTGAGTCGTTTAGCGCGGCCGGTGAAGTGACCCAGATGCAAATAAGAGGTCAAAGTGTTCGTCCTGAAGCTCCGCGGGGAGGTTTAATATGCCCGATACAGATCCACGCCGAACTCTCCCGCCCTCATCGAACTGGCCGCCGCCGTCGTCTTCCTCCGTCCCGTCGTCGTGGTGATTACCCAGGGGGACTCGGGCTGCCGGGGTGGGCCGCCGCTCCGCGTACGAGGCCTGTGTGGCGATTAACCGCGATACGCTCAGTAAACGGCCGCGTCTCGAGTCGTTCTGGCTTCCTGTGCGACGTCATGTGGTTATGTCGCGTCTGGAGACTGTTCACGGGGAAGGACTGACACGTAATCCGATTTGTCCACATCAGAGCAGAACAGACCCATAAAACACACGCTCTGTGCATGTGCCACAGTTTATGTTTTGAGCTAAAACATGATTCACTTCATTTTTCTGCAGCGTCTTCTGGTAAAAAGTGGATTTGTGAGTGATTTCGATCAGTTCTGTAGAGTTTTAACCATAAACTTCAAATGTTTTCTTATCATTTTATGTCGATCCAAAGCAAAACATTAATAAACTTTATGGAAGATCAGGGTGGGACTTAATACATTTTCTTCTTCCCACTTCTTTTCGAACTTAAATAAGAAAAAAATTAGCGTTAACTGCACTTGATACAATAAATGAAATGAATGAAAAAATATGAAACTAACTCTAAAATATTGGATCGACAGTGGCTCAGTTCGTCGACCGTTTGTCCAGTGAGACGAGGGTTGACGGTTCAAATCCCGCTCTCGACGTGAACATCATCGGTTGAGGGTTAGATCCCACTCTCCCACAGGTTGGCAGTGCAATTCCACAGGTAAAAGCTGCTGTTCTGTCCTTGGGCAAGACATTAAACTTGTCTGAAGGTGTAAAAGAGCTTGAGTGCAGATTGTGATGAACCATTTTTAAATTTTGGACATATATTTGAGTTCTGCAGGTTTAATTGTAAATATTTTTTATACTTCTGTCCCAGGACCTGATGTTTACTTATATGAACGACACATTTTTGGGTCGTCTAGGCCACAATACAATGTTTTTTTTTCTCTACAAGGTCCTGGCGTCACATATGAGGTCATTAAACTGAATTAAACTGACACTTAAAGGAGACAAAAGAGTTTAACACATTATAGTTTAGATTAAAGTCTCCTGTGAACAGCTCTTCAAATGAGCCACACTGTTCCAAGAGGCACAATCATTGTTTCTCATTTTGTTTTTACATTCATCAGGTCCGATCAGCCCAAATAACAAAGAGAAATTAATAAATCCCTGCAAGAGCTCGGGTCTGAGGAGGTTAAATGTATTTTAATTGTTTGTAATCTGCCCGGCGACTGCAGATGGAAACTAACTTTAGCTAAATCTGGTGTAAAGCATCACTTCTTTTATGAGATTAAAGTGTTTGGACCTGGCCCCTGTTAAGATAAACCAATAAAATAAAATAAAAAACACATTTTACACATAAAATTCTATAGTTTGCAGATGAAATAACTGGTTCTGTCTCCTATTTTTACTACCCTTGTTTATTTCTAACTTCTTTTTATGTGATTTATTCGTTGAAGATACGACTCCTTTTTGACTTTGACACTTGCAGAGTCGTTCACATTCTGCTCTTCTGACTTCAGAGCGATTAGCTGCGATCTGAACCCAATGGCCCCGTCCAGTCCACAAACTCATTTAGTGTTTGTATCCTGCACCAGTCGTGTGTCGCACAAAGAGTCAACTGAAGAGGAACAAATCGCCTCCATCCGCAACCGCGCTATAAATATCATCTCTGTGCAGTCTGAACCAAACCCAAACTAGAAACGAGTTGCAATGGAATTTTCTTGTCGGATATTTGAAAACGTCGGAAGAGCAATTAGCATCACACCGTCGCAAACACCTCGGGACAAAGCGATAAGTCGTGGAGGGACCCGGGCGCCCGCTCTATCTCTCGGCTCATTTGTTCTCGTCTAAATGAGATAGGCCGCTCTGCTGGCAGGCGCTCCGCAGCCACGGGAGTGACAGGCACGACGGGAGCGAGGCAGGGTCTGAGCGAGTATCACCTGGGCGGGCCGCGACCTGTCACTCCCCCCGCAGAGCAAACATCAGCAATCAGACGGGACGGGGCTGATTAGACGGCTTACGGGACAGCGGGGCGAGAGGGATCGTGTCCGTGCAGGAGGGAGGACGCGGAGTTAGGCGAGTTAAAATGGAGGACAGGAGGCGCTCGGGCGTTTCTGTTGGTGAGGGGATTTTTGGACGAGGATTTGTTAAGTCGGACTGAAAAATAAAGGCAGTTTACTGTAAAATGAGTCAAATTTGAGTCAAACTGCCCAGTAATCCTCAGGAGGGGTAGAAGTACTCGCTTACTCTTCCTCTGGGGTCAGAGGTCAAATCCTCCAGCTGAGGTACTCCTGACCCAACCCAGTCCAGGATTATGAAGTGGCGTTAAAAGACGGGTCAAACGCAGAAGAATCATTTAATTTTTAAGTTAATTAACCTTTACGCTATTTTCTGATCTGTTCTAATGTTGTTTCCTCGTCACAAACGGACCTGGAGCAGATTTAGGCCGAGTTCTTCTCTCAAACTGAAAGAAAACACTCTGTTCCACCTTGTGATGTCATCATGTGGTGATACAGGAAGTGCTCCACTGTGTTTTTAAACTCTACACACCTTCATTTATAGAATCATTTGGATCATTTCAGTCCTGGAGTTGCCAACGTCTATTGAAAAAAAAAAGGTTAACAAAAGGAGCTGTTAATGTGAAAACTACCACTTGATGACATCACAAGGTGGAACAGAGCATTTTGAGCTTTGGAGATGTGACAGACTGATAATAAACATGTGTGAATGAAACAAAACACAACTCCAGGTCTGTTTTTGATGCAGTACCAACATTATAACATGGATTCAATCTCACAAATGTCAGATGTGTGTCATATAGGCCCTTTAAGCCTAGAATCACAGTAAAATTTCACAAACCGGGCCAAACATTTGCAGTTTCTGGTCATTTCTGTACTTGATCTCATCTTTATTTTTATTATTTTGGGTTAAGTTACTGCAGGGTCAGCGTGACATATTTGGTAGAACTTTAAAGTAGCAGACTTCATTATAAATCAGATCAGAAGTTTGCGCTCGTTTGCAGAGAGTACACTAAACATAACAGCTGTGATGTTTCTCCTAAGTGCCTGGACAGGTGGCTCGCCCGCCTCCTAACCGCCCCTGTCACTCCGCTAAAACGCCGTTCTCTGGGAATCCATCACGTCTGTTTCCTCTCTTCTCCAAGTGCCCTTCTAATACGGCGAGACTCCGGCGTCGGGCTCCAGAGACGGCTCCGCGGCGCCGGTTCCAGCGCTCTCCTGCGGTAAACAAGCGGCGCTGATTTGCATGAGGAGCAGAGGAACTGGGAGGAGCGGCGCACCTGTTGCATCATGGTCTACGGGAGATTTGTAATGGACTTTGATTTATGGAGGGCCGAGTGGAGCACGCGCCTCCCTCCAGAGATCCGAGCCGTATTCATTAACTTTCAAAGTCGATAAAGCACATCTATCCTCGTGTTTTTCCTTTTCACACAGAGGAATGGATAAAAGTGGTGGCATGTTGCGTCATTCTGGAGGAAGGATAATTATTTGACAATGAAAATGTTTGTTACTTAGACTAAGGTTTTATATTTTGGCCGGAGTGACTCTGTTTGTCTGAGAAGAACAAAAACCGACATGTGCAGAATCTAAACACGTTTTTCAGATCAGTGTTGGGTCATTTGGATCTAATGGAACGTTTCAGGTGTGTTCTGTCGTTATTGCGTGACAGGATTAAAAGTACCGTGCAGGAGGTGACCGTGGCTCAGTTGGTAGAGCGTTTGAGGTCGGTGGTGCGATTCCAGCTCCCACAGATGAACGTCCTTGGGCAAGACACTTAACCTCCCTCTTCCCCAGTGTCTATGTGTGAATTTGTGAATGTTTCCTTCACGTAAAGCACTTTGAGCGACTTTACGGTGAAAAAGCGCTGTATAAAAATATAAAAATGTGACTGTTTACCACACGCCAATGTCGTAATGTTCCAAAATGGCATTAAATAATCAGCTGATGCCAACATATATGTGGAAAATTGACCCTGCGCACATCAAGAAGACAACTTTTCGATGAGTTTTTGAGCGATAAAAACACCTGTGAACTGGTCCCTGGTTTATCTCGAGGGTCACGTTCTAAAAATAACCTGCAATAGTCGAAATCCGTGAAGTATCAGCTTTATTTTTTACATTATTCTCTCTGTTTTTGTCTGTAAAACCCCTCACCACACACTTTATACACTTTTCTCACACAGGCGTTAACATTTTCTCACATTTCTCTCTCGTTTAAACTCTCTCAAAGTTCAAACCTTCGTAGGCGTCTTTGTCGGTGCAGAACGTTTCATCGACATTGTGGGTTTTGTCGGGGAGAAAACAAATCGCAAACGTACAGCACTTCAGAGTCACACTGAGATCCAACGTTTATGTAAATTTGTCTGAACACATTCTGTACTGGACAGGAGACACGGCACGGAGGAGACTGATGGACAATGGTCTACAGTCCAACAGCCAATCAGGACGCACGACACAATGGTCTACAGTCCAACAGCCAATCAGGACGCACGACACAATGGTCTACAGTCCAACAGCCAATCAGGACGCACGACACAATGGTCTACAGTCCAACAGCCAATCAGGACACAGGACACACTGCACGTTCATACACTGTAAATAAACATGAGACCACAAAAGGTGAAGGAAAAGACAAGTTTAATAGAGACTTTAAAATCATAATGTAGAACAATCTAAGAATCCAAGAATCATCTCCATGGAAACACAAATGTTTAACTTATTTCTTTCTTGAGTTTCAGTGCAGTATTTTTCTTATACTTTGTGTCAGTGAAACACGTCGTATCGAAAGCTGCCCTGGGCTGGACTGAGGCTCTGCCATCTGCCCCTTCGGCTACGACGAGTCACTCACACATTTACACAAACGATAGAGCGGTCAAGTGTCCTGCCCAAGGACACAACAGCGCTGGTCAGAGCTGGAGTTGAACTACAGCAACTTATAACTTCATATCCAGCCGTGTTGGAGTCATAGTTTGTTAAACATGTTCTGAAATAATCACATACTTAGTGTAACTCTTCATAATTCATTAGTTTAAAGCCAGAAGGTTTCAGGTTTGATTCTTGTGTGTGTAGAGTTTGCATGTTCTCTGTGTGTAGCTGAGTTTCCTCCGTCCATTTTCAGTCATTTTCTTGTGTTTTTCTGGGGCCTGGTCAGAGGAGCTGCCCATCTGCCCCTTTGTGTTTATGTGGTGTGTGATTGACTCATCGTAGCCAAAGGACAGGTGGGTGAAGTGTCTTGCCCAAGGACACAACAGCACTTTCAGAGCTGGGACTGAACTACTGTTTTTTGTGTTAATGTGCAGAGTCGACACCAGCCTCCACCGAGTGCTGTTTCTCGCCGTCTAAAATGCTTTCTTTCATTACTTTCCAGACCCTTTCTTCTGTCAAAAAGGGTCAGTTTTGGTCGTATTGATTCGCCCGTTTGTGGGCGAAGACGCTGAAAAGTTATAGTCGGAGTAAAAAGGTATTTTCGGGAAAGGCCCGCGACGGGTCATAGAACAAAATGGAATCTTACCTCGGAAAGATATGGGCTATTTGACGATGTTTCTGAGGATTGAATCTAGCAGCCGAGCTCGTGTTTTTACAATGAGAAATATCTAAAAGTGGAGTATTTTTTTGTGAGCGTCTGAAAATGTTCATGTCAGCGCTTCATATTTGTACTGAGCACCACCTGAACACGGAGCTTCTTGTAAAGGTTAACTTCTTCTGTGGATCCGTGAGCCGCCCCAGCTCCGGGTCAAAGCGCACTCCCTTTGAGTTTTAATAACAAGAAGAAGCTCGCTAACAGCTAACAGCTAACAGTCGGCGTGGGACAGCGGCGTCGTACCCATCAGGCTGTGACACGTTTTCTGATATTATCTAAGCCCTGGCTGCACGGGCATCGTCATTACCCCGGCGAAGGCGAGCGGGGAGAGGTCAGGGCAGACGAATAAACAGTTTGAGGTGGAAAATGGCGTTACGCTGGGCAACCGAGGACAACGGCGCGGAGAGAGATTTGTTACCTCAATTAACAGTCGCCAGCAGCTGAAAACGAGATCTTTTACTTTCTGCGGCTGAGTGGTTCACAAAGCGTCATCCGTCTCTCCTTCGCCGCTAAACGTGTCTTAACTTCCTCTGTTCATTACTTTGTCGTTGGTTTTTTGGAGATCGGTGTTGGGGTCGCTTGGATCGACTGGCACAGTTTTGCACGATGGGATTAAAGGTCCACCGTGGAACCTTTCTGGAGGCGACAGCAGCTCAGTTGGTAGAATGTTTGTCCACTGTTCGTCTGAAGTTTGGTAGTTTGAATCCCGCTCTCGATGTAAACATCAAGACAACGGCTCGGCGGGAGATTTGTGACCACAATTAACAGTCGCCAGCAGCTGAAAACCAGATCTTTTACTTTCCGTGGCCGAGTCGTTCACAAAGCGTCATCCGTCTCTCCTTTTGCTGCTCAACGTGTCTTAACTTCTTCTGTTCATTCCCTTTAAATAAAACCTTCACTATTTATAATCTAATTACACATCCAGGGAAAATGTGATGAACATAAGTCTTTATTTTATTAATGGTTTTAATCTGCTGGAACTCGCAAGTTATGAGTGGCAATTGAGTAATGACTGCTGGGAGACAGAAAGTTACTTAACATTTTTATCGTCCACGGGAGCAGACCAAAGACGAAATGTATTAAAAGGAACTGTTAAACTGGTGGCAGAGGGGTTGGGCTTATTGTATTAAAGGTCCTATATTACACAAAACTGACTCTTATGAGCTTTAAACGACGTTCTAATGATGTTTCCTCCTCAAAAACACACCTGCCTCGGTTGTAAATGCTCTGATGTTTTCTTCAGACATCCACTTTTTACCAGGATCTTGCCTAAGGTCTAGACAGTGCAGCCCCTCCTGCTAGCGCCGCAGTAACAGGTCCAGTACCGTCCCGTCTTGTCCGGCTCGCGCTGAAATTAACAATCCCAGACTTGGTTTTATCGTGTCCATTAGTGACTCCCAAGAGGTCCGGCCTTGTTGTTTTGTCGTAAGGGGAGGTCATGCTAATTGCTAAACGATAACTGTTCTATAAATCTTTATTAACCGTAAAAAAACATATTTGTTCTCGTAAGACGGGAGTTTGGTTGTATAAGTTAATCGCAGATGATTAGCGTTGGTAATAATAATCTAATTAGAGTGAAATCGACGTTGTGCGTGGTGTATTTGTGCGTGGGGTGAGCGGGTTCAGGATGCTAACAGTAAAACGCGCTAGCACCGTTTGGGTTTACTGTAGAAAGCTCGGTTAGCTTTAATTCGGGTTAAGTCGTTCCAAATCTGTTTTCCCAGGCACACGTCTTCAGGACTGGTTCTCAGCTTCTGTCTGAGTTTTTGTTTGTTCCACGTCGCTTTGTTGTGCGTCTTTTAACAGCGTTCCATGGGTGAGCGCTCAGATGTGGTTGTTGCGCGACTTTAAATAGCTGGGAACGCTCGCCCTGCTGGAGAATAGCGGCTTTAATGGGTTTTATTCACGAGGTCTGTGTTTGTGTTCAACTTTCTGTGATGTTGTACAGTTTTGTGCAGCTCGTACGTCTGCGCCGGGTGATTAGTGTATGTGTAAAAGAGCCGTGTTATATGGACGACACGAGGGATTTAATGACCAGCGATTTGACGCCATGAACGCGGAATACAAATGTGCCATTACCCATAATCCATCATTATTCACACTCGTAATTCACATTTTGGTTGTTGAACTGTAATGATCATTAACTCCATCAGGTCAGAGATTAGACACAGGCTCAGTGTGTGTTTGTGTGTGTGTGTGTATCATCCATCTCCCCAGACGCTTCCTCCGATCCTTTGCTGGGACTCTGAGGTGCTTCTAAAGGTGACATATGGAGACTCTCATTGATGAAAGTGTTTTTTTCCCGTTGTATTTTATTTATTTGTCTTGTGTTATTGAACCCGTGCAGTCTCAGGACACATCGATACGATACTAGACTCAGTATCGTCAGTATCGTATCGTGTGTTTGGCTGAAGTGTTGTGTCCCAGTGTGATGTTCAGAGCAGATTAGTGCAGCGGTTACATTTTACAATTACAGTTTAAAACAACTTCAACGTCTTTGTTTTGTTACGTTCACTCCAGAGTTTTTTTTTTGCCGATTCTGAATTTCCCGTGCAGTCTCGGGACACACCGATACGATACTGGAATCAGATATTGAGATATTGAGTATTTCCGGACATAAGTTCAGACAATATTATGCCATAGTCGTCTCAGAAAGTCTCAGAATGTTTGAACGTTTCTGTACGTGAGGTTCAGGTTTGGAAATAAACACGGATTTCAGACTCTGGTATCGGTTGATATCGGGTATTGGGAGATATTTTACGCTGCAGTATCAGAATCGGCATCAGAGCTGAACAGTCTGGATCAGTGCCTCACAGAACGAATGTGATTAGTAAAATATAATGATTATTTCTTGTTGATTTGTCACAGTGTCGATGTTCTAAAGTATAATATGTAAAATAAAGCTGGTGACGTTCTGCCTGTTCCTCTGAGCCTGTTCCTCTGAGCCTGTTCCTCTGAGCCTGTTCCTCTGAGCCTGTTCCTCTGAGCCTGTTCCTCTGAGCCTGTTCCTCTGAGCCTGTACTTTTCCGTGTGTTTCCGTGTGGTGTTTTCTCAGCGCACATACGTGTCATACCGTGAGGATTATTCTTACACATGTAAATTCACATGGAGCACATAGTTTACATGTTGCTCTGTATTTATAGCCTCACACCTCCACGTCCTGCAGCAGCGTCAGGTTCAGGAGGATCTGCTCGTCCCTGACCGGAAAATAATCAGATTTTAATCGAGATTCTGTCATTTCTGCTCAAATGTGATCAGCCGATTTAATCCAGAGGTCGATCTGTCGGTAAAAACACAAAGTTTGGAGTTTAGACTTTTAAGTCAGAAATATGAAGGTCTGTTGTGTTAAAGTCCAGGAGTTGTGTTGAAAACCGTTTTTTTGTTGTTGTTTTTTTTACATTTATTTATTTAATGCAACACAAACATAGTGATTAGACACATACCCAAGTGACAAGTGGTGATAAGACACGACACAACACGACAAGACATGACACAGCATGACACAGCAAGACACAACAAGATAGGACACACAACACGACACAAGACACACCAAGAGACACCAAGAGACACCAAGAGACACCAAGAGACACCAAGAGACACCAAGAGACACCAAGACACACCAAGAGACAACATGACACAACAAGACACACAACACGACACAACAAGACACACCAAGACACACCAAGAGACAACAAGACACACCAAGAGACACCAAGAGACACCAAGACACACCAGGAGACACCAAGAGACAACACGACACAACAAGACGACACAACAAGACACGACACGACACAGCAAGACACACCAAGAGATGATACGACACCACGAGACACCAAAAGACACAACACGACACACCAAGATACATCATCGCACAACAAAACACGCCATGAGACACTAAGACATATTGTGTTTGTGTTTTTAATATTAAAGAGAATCACAAATCTGCCTCAGTGTGAGGAGGAGAAGTTCTGTTTTTTCTCCTCGTCGTGTCACTAACTCAAAGTCTCCTGTACGAAGCAAGAAACATTAAAAAAACATTGCATTATTTTGCTACGTGTGCTTATGTTTGCCCATTGATCCTGATAATTAAATGTTGTTGTTTGGAGAGCGGGTGGCGGGCGGCGGGCGGAGAGGAGCTGGGACGTGGAGTGTGACAGGACGGGAGCGACAGGGCAGGTGTTTGTGATAAGAACGAGCAGAAAGAGCCTGACCGGCCCTCAGAGCCGTGTTTACAGCACTGAGTCTGACACTGTTTTTCTCTCCTTCAGCTCCACAAACATCAGCCTCTGTGTGAAGCACCGGTCGACAAATGTGTGACGAACTACAGCCAGTCTGGAGTCTGTTAGACGCACAAAATAAAAACACTAAATCAGATCTGTTCTGCAAAATGGACGTTTCAGATGTTTGTCCATGTTTCAGTCGTTTCTTCTCGTTGAGCCTCTGGAGTGTTTGAATTTAATCTTTAATCCACTGTTTTCAAGACGCCATAGTGGTCATTTTAAAGTAGTTTTAAAGTCGTTTTAAATGAATATTGTGATTTAAAATGTGCAAATTAGAGATTTAACTATAAAGACACATAGGTCTGTTTAAATTCCTCAGGTTCGTTTGCCTTTAGAAACTACGATCGTATCATTTATTTGTACTTATTGTAAAGATGCATTATGGAACATTCCTGGTGAGGAGTTCCACCACCTGCTCATCTCATAGTCAGTGCTTTTTCCTGAATGTTCCACAGTATGGCATTACACACATTCATCTTACATTTATTCAGTTACAGCTGTTTTTTTTACGGCTCATAAATACCTTGAAAATGCACTGGGTGAGCGAAGGCGCCTCTCCACAGATCTGACCTCTGCAATACTAGTACTGGTAGAGCATTCCAGATGAAGCTTTAATATCTCCATGGAGATCAGGTGTCAGACCCTCCACTAGAAAAGATACACAGCAATTTTAAAATAAATAAATGCAACCAGTACTATGTTTATTTATTATTATTATTATTATTATTATTATTATTATTATTATTATTATTATTATTATAAATTGATTGATTGATTGATTTTTATTTTATTTTGTGTATGTTATTTTTATTTTTATTTTATTTATTTTTTGACAACTGAATAAAAACATTTCTTGTCATTTTCATGCGATTCTCTGTTTGGTTTTACAGTTCTTTACCTCTGTCCAGACCCGTCGACAGAAATTTGGGGGCCCGGGGCAAGAACCCTCACGTGGGCCCCCCTCTGATATAAAAAAATAAATAACAAAGTAAAAAACAAAATAAATCTGTCACTGGACACAAAGTTGTAGGAGTGAAGGAGTTTTTCTCTTATTGCTGCTGGACATAGGAAACAGGAAAAGGGTCAAATTCTGGGCCCCCTAACCCCCGTCCTGCCTCCGCTGTCTCAGTCACACTGAGTCACTGCACATCGCTCACTGAAACTTTCAACAGAATCCAAATCAAAGCGAGTCTCACCCAAACACGCGTCTCCGTTAATGCGAGCGTTTCATCAGGACGTGTGTGTGCCGCTCGCCGCACTTTCGCCATGTGTTCCTCCTCTGGGAATCACATCCACCAGGCATCGTTTGGAATCGCTCAAACACTTTCAAATCAAAGGACACGACTCTGCGGCTCTTTGGTCAAACATAAGTGTGGAGAGACACGAGCCGCACATCCGCCGTCCGGTGTAATGAGACGCAGCTGCAGCCGACCAATCAGAACAACCCAGAACTGAACCGCCGCTCGGACACATTTAGAGCGAGTTTGTGCGTGTGGAAAGATCGTTTTGAAAAGACAACGGAGATGATTTGTCTTATGAGAGTTACATATAAGTATCATAGCAACCAAAGAGCCAATCAGGAGCGAGGCTGTTGAAGGTAACGCCCCTTCCCTTAGCAACGCTGTCAATCAAACCTGTTGCTAACGCTAACAGGAGCATCTAATTTGTCTGTTATTAATGTTCAGATCTTGATTTACAGACACAATAGTGAAATAAAAACCCCAGGATCATGTAGAGGGTTAATACGAACATTTAAGACCAGAATGAGTCTGAAGCAGCCGAGACAGAGAGAGGACAGAGGACAAAAAAAAAACTCAAAATAACAAAAATAAATAAATAAACTAAAAAAAACAAACTCAAAATAACAAAAAAATAAATAATAACTTAAAAAAAATAACAAAAAAAAGAAAATAAACTAAACAAAAAATAAAAAAAACCCAAAATAACAAATAAATAAATAAATAATAACTTAAAAAAAATAAATAAATAACAAAAAAAAGCAAAAACAAACAAAAACTCAAAAAATGATCTTGTAGAGCGGGTTAATATGAACATTTAAGACCAAAATGAGTCTGACAGACGCAGCTTTTTCAACAGAAAGTGAATTGCAGCCAGAGTTGATGGAGCTGGACGTGCGCTCATGATCACTTCCTGTTTGGAGCGCGGTGGCTAGCATGTTAGCTATGTCCATTTATACAAACAGTCTCTGGTTTCAGACGACGTCACTTTATATCAGACGTGTCAGACTCAGTGTTTGACCCGTGAGATCAGATCAAACATGTACAGCACATGCACCACTGATACTACAAATCCCAGAATGCTTTGCAAATCTGTTGTCGCCCCAGAACCTGTGTTGACTCTCATCAGCGTCTGCTCCTGTTGTTTCACTCAAATTTAATCCACCTCTTCTGAAAAACGTGCAGATGTTGTTGAAAATGTTCAGTAAATATTTAGTTTGGGCCAAGACTTAGTCCCAGTTTTTAATTTTACTCGCTATCCCAAATTTTGATATTATCGCTTTGCCTGGAATGTCCCGCAGTATGGCATTTAACTAGTCTATCTCCATGGTGACGAGCACATGACAAAGACCAGGCTGAGTTATGGGTCAGATCTGTGGAGAGGCCATTTTATGTTTTGATATTTCTTCAGCAATATAAACACCTGTGATTCAGTACATTAATGTCGTACTGCGGAACATTTCAGGTAAAGCGAGAATATGTAAATGAAGATGAGCAGATAGAGGACCCGTCATTTGAAAACATTGTATTTTAAACCAGATGCCCTGCCCTGTGTGGTGTTTTACGTTTCCTGTTGGTCTGAATGTCTTTTTGGGGGATTTTTTATATATTTCTTTTATATTTCATGTGTAATTTCCTCCTCGGTTTTAAGTTCTCGCTAAAATATTTGACCAAAAACATTCAAAATCTCGTCTGTTTTTTCCTCAAATATCAAACGGACACGGCTCCCGACCCCGACGTCTCGAGGATTCTCCCAGAGTCCTCGTCCCGCAGGCCGCCGCCTCCGTTTGCGGTCGTTACTCGGGTCTGACTCATGCGGCGAGCGAGAAAGTAACAGTCCAGATTTAGACTTTTCACACATCGGCACAAAGTGTTTTCATTCCAAATATTGTTTCGTGTTTGTGTTTCCCCAGTGGAAAGATCTCGTTTATTTTTACATCTACTCTCAGATCTGCTTTAGTAACAGCCGCCAGTAAACAAGTAATGATGTTTGTGGTGGAGGTAACAGTACGAGGAATAAAGTACTGTACTTCAGACGGATTTGGAGGTATTTGTACTATGCTGAAGTACATTTGACTGTACTTTTTACTCCACTAAAAGTACTTTTCATATGATTTGAGGGGTTATTTTTACCGTGTTCCTGCAAACATCTTGACTCAAGTTTTCGAGTTCAAGCTTCGACTTTGAGTAAAACAAAAATAAAAACACAAAATTCATAAGAAAAATGTACAAATACTTTTACTTTTTACTTTTAAAGGTTCTATATTACGCAGATTTGACTTTTCTTGAGCTTTAATCCATGTTCTAATGCTGGTTCCTTCTCAAAAACAGACCTGAAGTTGTGTTTCGTTTCATTTATTATTAGTCTGTTTCATCTCCAAAGCTCAAAATGCGACGTTCCACCTTGTGATGTCATCAAGTGGTAGTTTTGAAGTGAACAGCTCCCTTTTTTTTACCTTTTGTTGAGTATAAATTGGCAATTCCAGGACTGAAATGATCCAAATGATTCTAGAAATGAAGGTGTGTGGAGTTTAAAAACACAGTGGAGCACTTCCTGTATCACATGATGACATCACAAGGTGGAACAGAGTGTTTTCAGTTTGAGAGAAGCTTAAATCTGCAGGTTTGTGTGTTAAACATGTGAGAATGAAACAAAACACAACTCCAGGTCTGTGTGTGACGAGGAAACATCATTAGATCAGAGAATAGTGTAACGTGGCCCCTTTAAGGCTGAGTGTTTAGTTTATTTATTTATTTTTAGTTTATTTATTTATTTTTAGTTTATTTATTTATTTTTAGTTTATTTATTTATTTTTAGTTTATTTATTTATTTTTAGTTGATTTCTAAGTGAGTTTGTTGCCTCCTCGTTCCAAACCTCAGCACATATAAATGATTCATGTTCTAACTACCTCCATTTTCCACTGACAGCTGTTAATCTGTCACTCAGCGCCGTCGTCCTGACTCTTTTTCTCGTGGATTTAAGGCTAAGCGTGTTCTAACGCAGACGTAATTGAAACGGCCACCTCCACCCGCCCTCAGCTCCGCCGTCCGTGCGGCGGCGTGACGGATCGCCGTTTCTTTTTGAGCTGCGCTGCGGAAATAAAAAAATAAATAAACGGTCAGGGTGTGCATTGATCATGGCGTTTCCCAGGCAGCGAGCAGAAGGTTTCATCTGCGGCGAGAATAAAGACGAGTGAGTTTAACCTTATCGTCGGGCAGAAGATAAATCTATAGTATTTGGAGTAAACGTGGAAAAATGTACCTGGGTGTCTGAAATCCAACGGGTACGTATAGAAGTATCGACTAAACGAGACTAGATACTCATTTGAGCAGGAACCGATACTGAAAAAGCCTCAGGAGAAAAATGAACAGCTCGATCTTTAAATACTTTAAAATCTCTTTAAAACTGATTTTTCTTCTTTGGCTTTTAACCCGAGCTGAGTGATTCTTCTGTTGTCTTGTGTTTGTGTTGTTCTGTTGTGTTTTTGCATGTTTTATTTTAAAATATTGCACTTTGTTTGGCCTTTGTGCAGCACTTTGAGCAGCTGTGGGTGTTTTTAAAAATAAATTTGACTTAACTTGGACGACCGAGGGATTTCACAGATATAAATCCACACGGGAAAAGAAAAGAAGAGAACGTTTTATGAGTTAATGCTGAAAATCACATTCAATCAACACATTCAGCATTAGGCATTTTTAGGTTACAACAAAAATAAAAACATAACAACAACTGCAAGAACAAGAAAAACAGCGATGAGGAATCTGTCAGACCAGGTCTTTATATAAAAACTAAAAATTATGAATATTTTGGCAGGGCTTTTGTTGTAAATCCACAGTTTCATCCCAAACACAGTCGCACAAAAATCACACACATAAAAACCCCACACACAGTCGCACAAAACCTTTTACGACGTTCAAACAGAAAGAGATTAGACCAGACCAGACCCAGACGTCCAATGAAACCGATTTTACTGCGTCACTTTTTTAGTTTCAGAGCCACAAACGAATCAAACTCCAAGAAACAAGTGTCTGTAGAAGAAACGACATGAAAATAACCCACTGCCCTGATTCTGCCACGCCCACTTTTCCATAAACGCCTCTAAACGGCTCCGTCTTTGCTGTAGCTCTTCTGGTTCAGTGGAAATCCTGATCGTTTCGACGGATAATTTGGGAAATGTTTTGGTGTTAAAATGTTATATTAAGTCGTTTAGTTTGTAACAAATGTTCAAGTCGACACTGAACCGATTCTCTGAGGTTTAAAACGGCTCTGTCCCTTTAGAACTTCACTTTTTACACAAAATAACACGACACAAACGACAACAGCGACGCTAATGGAAACTTCAGGAGTAAGAGAAACACAAACGACTGAATCTTCACGAAAACAACATTTATTTTGTCAGAAGAAGAAGAAAAAAAACTAAAATTGTTGATCAAAATTAATCGATTGTTTGTTTTTTATTTTAATTATTCTGTTTTTTGGTGATATTAGAGACGATACAAACAATAAAAGACATTAGACATTTTGACTTGAAGAAAACGGAAAAAGAAAATTTAAATAAAAGTGACAAATTTAAAAAGAAAAGGAAAAAAATACATAATTTAGTGAAGTTCTGATTTTTTATTTTTCTTTTCATTTCCTCTTTATTTATGTTTTTCAAAATTAACCTCATTTTAGATGTGAGCACCTCCACGTTGTTTTAATGTTTAATCCAGTGACGTTGTTTTAGTTCAGGTGAGATTTATCGAGGACGTATTTCAAACGCTCGGTCCTCGACGTCTTTTACTTTGGCTATTTATAAAAGCCTGTAAAAAAAAGTAAGTGTTCCAGCGTGGAGGCATTTACTGCGACAGCCACCGCCGTTTTTCATCTCCAGATTCAATTAACATGATAAACTTTCAAAAGACCACGCTCCCACTTTTAATGTAAAACCCAATAATTGGACTGGTCTGTGCCACGTTTCCACTGCACTGATTTTAAAAGAACAAATGAAACACAAATAGAAAATATATGGTTTTCATTGTGACAGAATCATCAGTTTTCTTTAATAATGAGACGTTCTGTTTTGGTTAAAATGAAATAATGTCCTTAAAGACGTTTGACTCTGGAGTGACGCGTCTCATCTGAAGAATAAAGACGTTCGACTGAAGTTTACTCTGATGTAAAATACTCAATTTATGTCGTGATGTAAATAACACCCACATAACCCGTTTACACACATCTGTTTTTATTTCTCTCGTTCCTGTGTGGCTCATATCGGATCTCGGCTTCCTCTCAAGAAATGGTCAATATCAAATAAAAATATAAAAAGATATGAGCTGTCTCTATATAAAGACGACAGAACCCAGTCAGATCCCGTGGACACAAAACAGGATCATTAAATCGATGCAAAACTTGTTTGGAAAGAAAAGGACACGCCGTATGAAGACGCTACAGTCGTCCTGCCACTAGAGGGCACTGCAGATGCTTTGGCTCGAGTTTTTAAGAAGTTGGCACTTTCCTTATCGAGGACTTTCAACTGTTTGTGTGGAAGAATTGTATGTAAATATATGTAAATGAACAAAGTTATACATTTGAAAACAAACGAGTGGGAGTCGCTTAAGCTGTAGAAACATAACAGCCCGCAGCGCCTCCATCACCAGGAAAGTAAAGAGTTTCCTCCACTTTTACTCTCCGTTTGTGGACAAATGCAACGCCCAAACTGGCCTGACCCTTTGTGGAGCTATAGACTGTGTAAAGAAGTGGATTAAGTGAGTGCGACGCAGGTTAGCTTGAAAATTTAGCGTATTTCTGTTCCAAACTTTTCAAAATCCAAAGCGATCCGAAGCGTCAGGCCGTCCTCGTTTATCGCCGTCGTGTTTGAGTAAAGGTTTGTTGTACGTGTGAACTGCCGGTGTCGGTGTGGAACCAGCCAAAGGTCAAACTGTCGAGCTCCTGGTTAAATGGAAAGAGATGTGCCGACGGGGCATCTGGCTTTAAATCTCAAGCTCTTCTAATGGAAACACTTGTACTCACCGCAGGCTCCCAGAGAAACGACGTAAATGTGTTTAATAACTGTCTTTACGGTTCTATATTATGTGAAATGGACTCAAAAACAGACCTGGAGTTGTGTTATTGAGCATCTCCAAAGCTCAAAACGCTCTGTTCCACCTTGTGATGTCATCAAGTGGTAGTTTTCAAGTGAACAGCTACATTTTTTTACCTTTAGTTCAGTAGAAATTGGCAATTCCAGACACTGAAATGATCCAAATGATTCTATAAATGAAGGTGTGTGGAGTTTAAAAACACAGCGGAGCACTTCCTGTATCACCACACGATGACATCACAAGGTGGAACAGGGCGTTTTCAGTTCGAGAGAAGAACTCAGCCTAAATTTGCGGGTTTGCTTGTGTTTTAAACGTGTCTTAAATATCCCAAATCGACCCTCTTAATGAAGCAGTTTGTTAATAAGCCTAAATCACTCTTAATAAACGATCGGTTAAGTATGAATTAAGTCTTTGTTCATGCTTCATTAAGGCTGTTTAAGGTGTAATTATTATAAAGTGGTACCAGATGTGGCTGTATGTGAAAAGCTGTAGAGCTGTAGAGCGCCCCCACGTGGAGAAACGATGAGGTGAAGCTCAGGGGGCATCTTGACCTCCTGCTGGTCGTCTTCAGTAATTACAACCCAATTAACAGCTGTGTGCCGCTCTGATCCTGGACACAGAGGGACGATTAGAGCGCTGACATTTGGCTTTTTGGACATTTTCTTTTATTTTCGCTCCCCGGAGAGTCTGTTTCCTGCATTAAATCAGACCTTTTCTGCAAAACGGACTTTTAGTTTGTCCTCCTCGCTAGTTTCACTCTCGAAAGTTGTATTTGGAGTCGTCTTTAATCGCTTATTCTCTAATATTTGTGTAATCCCTCAGTCGTTAAGGTCTGATCCACAGCAAAAAAATAAAATAAAACCTGTAACTGGACAAAACGTTGTAGGAGTGAAGACGTTTAGCTGCTCGTCCAAGCCGCGGCTTGGACGAGCAGCTAAACGTCTTCACTCCTACAAACACAATTCATAGTTTACGGAATAAAAAACACATTAAAATCACAATACAACAAATCAAAAACATAAAAAAATCACAAATAATCATCGTAAAATTAATATTAAAGGAGAAAAGTCACATGCAAAGCTAAAAAGAACCGTTTGAGCCTGGATTTAAACGCTGTCAAAGTAGTTAGCATCGTCATTCAAGCCTCTAATGAGTGATTTCACACCGATTAGCATCCTGGCTAGCACGATGAGATCACTTTGTTTTGGTTTGTGTCTGAGGATGGAGTTATAGATGGAGGATGGATTATGTCTGAGTAACGTCAGGCAGGAAGGACCAAAAAGACAGAACTCATGGAAAGTTTAACTGTTTATTTACAAAAAAAGTGCAGAAAATGGCGGTAGATGAGGGTCAGAGGCGGGATCTGGTGACGAGCAAAATATCCAGTTTAGCAAAGTCGAAAAGCAAAAAAAAACATGAACGGGGCCAAGTGAGGAACACCACAGAGATACACGGACGATCTGGCGCTGAGTGTCGGGTCCTGGCTCCTCTTATCCTCCCTAGGTGCAGCTGATTGTCGATTAGCCCCAGGTGTGTGTGGGAGGAGCCAAAATCTCCACCCCAGCTCCAGGATCAGACACAGGAGGGAGGAGGGAAAGTGCAAAAAAGGGCAGGACTGACCTCTCTCTATTCTTGTGCAAAGAAGGATTGTCTTTCCAAACAAAAATCTTTCTCTCAAACCATTTCTTTTCTCAGATCTGACCCTCACTCTCTTCAAAGTCGTGGTCAGTGTCTTTGAGATGTAGATGAACAGCAGACTGTGTCCTGAGCTGCTCTTGTGGCGGTGTTATGTATATTCTTCATTCCCATCTGTCGTACATCTCTGTCTCAAAAGCAGCGAAACGTCTCGACTTCTATGTTTTGTCCAGTGACAGATTTTATGTTTCTTTTCTTATACTGCAGCTCATGTCGATGTGTTTGTGGAGAGTGAATGAATATTACTCTAGAAAACACCACAGGAAGTCCAAAACGCGCTTTAAAAATTACAGCTTCACCAAAATAAACTAAAATATTATGTTTTTATTGCACTAAACAACCTTGAAAAACACGAGTCCTTACTTATCACTTTGAATAAAATGTTTATCTCTTTGGAGAATGTTCCAGAGTGCGGTTTAAACTTCCTATTCCCATGGCGTCCCGCGGGTGACATGCGACCAGCGCAAAGTTCCGTAGCGTAGCTTTAAATTCACATCATTTGCGTCGTTAGTTTATTCATCCTCGTGCAAAGATCCTGCTGTTTTCTCCGACGCTGTTTTGGCGACGCTCGACGGTATCGGTTTAATTAAAGACGACATCACGGGTCAGTGTCGCGTCGTCGGCTTCAGAAAAATGTTTGTAAGTTTTAATTTTATGTAACACGGCGGCGCCTGTTGATTCGCTCGTTTCTAATCTGCAGTTTCATCCTCCACACTTAGAGCGGCCGTTTAATTCTCATTGTTGTGCCTTGGGGGAGCTGATTGTCTCTGATTACAGGGGATCTCATTATCAGAAAAGACAAAGTAATAACGACTCGAGCTCGCACCCGGCACCTCCCAATCATAACAATTATTTATATGGATTCTGCTTGTGTTTCCTGTTACATTCTCCCAACCTCCTCCCGCTCGCCGTTCGCTCTCAGTTAAAGCGCCATCCAGCCTCTGTAAGCTCCAAATCTCCTTCCCACAATCTGAAATCGCTAACGTCTCTGAGGCGAGAACGATGGAGAGATAAAGGAGAATGGGAACATTGCGATTCATGGCAAAAAGTAAAATAAAACTGGCCCAGAGATGCCGATTTGGACGTCATTGTGTCTGGTTTGTGAAATGCGCCTCGTCTAACGCCGCCGAAGAGACGGAGATGCAGAAGAAGAAGACGCGTTCATGGCCTCGAGTGCGGCGTGTCTGCGACGCTTCCTGCACAGAGGCTCGGTCTGGGACGAGGCGGAGCAACGAGGGAACAGGAGGTGACGAGCTTTGGTTAAAACTCGAGCGTCTAAAGGAGATTTAAAGTGTGAAATGTGACACAGAACCACAATATCAGGTTCATTTAGTCATTCAGAAAGTAAAGACACAGTGGAAAAGAGTGAACGTGTGAATAACCAGGGCCGACAACAGACGTGTGAGGGTCAGAGGCAAAAGACTCACATGGGCCCCTCTCCAATAATAAAAGAAGAGACAGGACTGGAGGAAACATCCACTGGACATGACATTTTATTGTATTTTTCTGCTACTGATACTTAAAAACTGATCATCTTATAATGAGACTGTGATGAAATGTGTGTTTTAGTGTGTTTTTAGTGTGTTTTAATGTGTGTTTTCGTGTGTTTTAATGTGTGTATTAATGTGTGTATTAATGTGTGTTCACCTGAAGACGGAAAGAAACGGCAGCTCAATCTGAGGCAAATCAGTTTTTCTTTTGTGAAATTAATGAATTTGTACACGGTCCCTGATAAATAAAGAATAAAGAATGAACGGAAGAAAGTAAGTAATAGAAAGACAGAAAGAAAGAAAGAAAAAGAAAGAAAGTAAAGAAAGAAATAGAAAGACAGACTAAAACACCAATACTGGGCCCCTGAGCCTCTGGGGCCCCGGGCAGCAGACCCCTTTGCCCCGCCCCTGTCGACGCCCCTGGTGAGTTCTGTTATTCCCACTGTGTGAGACGAGGTTATGTGTACGACACAATCTGTGCACAAAGTGACTCAAAGTGTTTTACAGAATAAAACATTAACAAAACAACAAATGAAAACATAAATAATCAGAATAAACTGATCATTAAAATAGAAGCTCTGAGTCACAGCAGAGAAACAGAACAAAGTACAAGCACTACTGTACTTTTTATTACAACTGGAGCATGTGACCTACTTTGCCATATGACGCACACACAGACACACACACACACACACACACTCACAGCTAAATGAAGTGGATATTTAGACTAGACGTTGTGTAACTGCAGTGAAGGGAGGAATACTTTGAAAATGTGACGTTATAGAAAAACTGAACACCACGACTGAAATGTATTTTATAACGTCTTCTGTTACACGGGCCAGTCGGAGTACTGCGCTCTGAGCCAGAGTACTGCGCTCTGGGCCGACCGGAGTACTGCGCTCTGAGCCGACCGGAGTACTACGCTCTGAGCCGACCGGAGTACTGCGCTCTGAGCCGACCGGAGTACTGCGCTCTGAGCCGACCGGAGTACTGCGCTCTGAGCCGACCGGAGTACTACGCTCTGAGCCGACCGGAGTACTGCGCTCTGGGCCGGTCGGAGTACTGCGCTCTGAGCCGACCGGAGTACTGCGCTCTGAGCCGGTCGGAGTACTGCACTATGAATACTTGAAACACTTGAGTAAAAACACAGAATTACACAGTGTTATTATTATTATTATTATTATTATTATTTTTGTTGCCGTGTTTGTTCTGCATTTGTTTGTCTAATTAGAGAAAGAAAAACCTGCCTCACCACAAAAACACACAGTTCAAAGCCAAAATTACACAATCAAGTACTGTCAAGTATTTCTTTTAATTTAGAAAAGTAACTGTACTCTGAATACTGCCAAATTAAAGAGTAACTGTACCAGATTATTTACTCAAACGTAGTACTCTGAGCACGTTTTCAGTTACTTCCATCACTGTATCGCTCTTTACACGTGGATTTGCCCGTTTGTGGTTTCAGCTTTTGAGGAACTTTTCCAAAAATATCATAAATTGTTAATTGCCGTGGCAACGGTCCTAATCGCTGATCATTTGGAAACCCAGGGGTCGTAGAATAAACACGGGAGCTGGTTTGAATCAGAGCTGCACTGATACGGCTCTTTCAGCTCCATTAGCGATTTCCATAAGTGCAGTTTTAAGTGTTTGCCAAAATTAACACAAATTTAACAGAAAATAAGATTAAACGGATCTAAGTGTGTAATGCAGCTGTTACTCATCTCAAGTAAACACAGAACACATTTGTCTTAAATAAAAAGAAGTACATTCTGAAACTTTATGGGCAAGTTAACAGTAAATATTATCACCCAACCCAGTCCATTTCAACTGTCAGATCAGATATTATTCTGTTTTTGTCTGTCAAACCCCTCACCACACACTTTATACACTTTTCTCACACAGGCGTTAACATTTTCTCACATTTCTCTCTCGTTTAAACTCTCTCAAAGTTCAAACCTTCGTAGGCGTCTTTGTCGGTGCAGAACGTTTCATCGACATTGTGGGTTTTGTCGGGGAGAAAACAAATTGCAAACGTACAGCACTTCAGAGTCACACTGAGATCCAACGTTTATGTAAATTTGTCTGAACACATTCTGTACTGGACAGGAGACACGGCACGGAGGAGACTGATGGACAATGGTCTACAGTCCAACAGCCAATCAGGACGCACGACACAATGGTCTACAGTCCAACAGCCAATCAGGACGCACGACACAATGGTCTACAGTCCAACAGCCAATCAGGACGCACGACACAATGGTCTACAGTCCAACAGCCAATCAGGACGCACGACACAATGGTCTACAGTCCAACAGCCAATCAGGACGCACGACACAATGGTCTACAGTCCAACAGCCAATCAGGACGCACGACACAACGGTCCACGGTCCCTTAGCGACCCTTTGATTGACAGCGTTGCTAAGCGTCCGCTCCCAGTTAAACCAGCGGTGTGGGCGGGAGGGCGCGTTACCTTTAGCAGCTCACTCTGGATTGGTTCTTTGGTTGCTATGATACTTACAGTTGAAATTCCAAATACAGAACTCGGCTCCAAATTAGCCGCTATAATTGCTAGCCTCGATTAGCTTCATTTGGAGCTGAACGTTGTGGGCGATGTCTTTCTACAGTCTGTGATTCTAAAACAATGTAACCAAGATTTAAATGACATTTCGTGAACAACTGTAGTGTTTTTTGGGTTTTTTTGGCCATATAAAACCTTCCCGTGACCTTAACGTGGAGCCCGATCCAATCACGAGCAGCTTTGCATTTTTACACCTCCGCAATTCCTCCTAAAAAGATTTCAAACATTCGGTTAATTACCTGAGCTGAAGTGCGCTCTCCACTCCTGAGACTCGCCTGGCACCCGCTCAACTCCACACCAGATTTTTTTTTCACCAGCGCAGTCCTACATCCCCGGTGTGCAGTGGCAGCTAACGCTAATAGGCCGGCTCAATCAAGAGGAAAATGAAGTACGCACAACAATGCCAAATGGAGTGTTGTGCTGCTGTAATGGTGGTATAAGTCAGGATGAGATGACGGAGCATGTGACTAATGGACAGGGCGACGGTGGCGGGGCGTCCAAATGTTCTTGTCAGCGTGGATTGGATTTGCCTTTATTACACTTCTGTTCATTTTCCAGATGAGAGTGCGGCTGTAGTGTTTGTGCGGCGAGGACAGAACTGTGGAGTCAGACGGTTTTACTTCTAATACTTTCAAAACGCTCCCGTAATGAGGAAGAAGAGATGCCGGGTTGTTGGGATTATTTGGCCATCGGGAAAAGTGGGAAAAGTCTTTGGTCGGAACGTGATCGCCTCGGTGTGGAAAACAGTATTTTTGCGGACAGTTTGAAAAGTTTTGAGGCAGAAAAACCTTGGAAGAAGAAGTCAGAGTAATCCCTCAGTTGTCTAGGTATGATCCATAGCAGCAGGGAAATTCAATTCAGTCCCTGGACAAAAGTTTTCGGGCGAAGAAGACGATATGGAAGACTGTTTCTGACACACGGGGAAAAGGATTTAAAATGTTTTGCTAATTTTAAACCCTCAGATTAACGTAAAAGAACTTCTTCATTTGACTTTTTGTTCAAAACTCTGAGCTCGTTTCTTCCTGCCTCTTCCTGCCGTCAGAACGCAGCCTAAAACACGACTCCGAGTGGGTCAAAGTAAAGTTCTGCTTAATTATGAGACAACCTTTTCTGGATGGACGCTTTACAAACAGCATAAATGTCAGTGCTGCAGTGGCCGTTGTGCTGCGTCGGCTCACGATGACCCGACGTGGAGGGTCCAGGGTTGAGTACCTACGTGTGAAAGATCGTTTAAAAAGCACTTCAGGTTATATTTGTTCTTTAAGCTCGACCTTGGCTGGTTGAGCGTGCGATGTGTGTGTGCTGCGCTTTGCCAATTTCTGTAACACTCCATTAAATGTGAACTTCAATTTGAGTAAAAACATTCACATTCAAATAGTATTCAGAGTGACTTATAGCGCCGGCAGTCGCTTTAGTCACTGCTTAGTCACAGCGGGACCTTTGAAAAGAACCAAACTCCAAAGAATTTACATGTGAGTGACGCAAAGGGGAGGACATCCGCTTCAGTTTGAGCCATAGACCGAGTAAAGACGACGACTCAGAGGGTGACGTCTCTCCAGTCAAATGAAGCTCATCGAGGCTGGAGCAGTTAGAGCGAACGATTTAGAGCGGAGAAACATATTTGGGAATTACGACCACGAGTATCATAGCAACAGAAGAGCCAATCAGGAGCGAGGCTGTTGAAGGTAACGCCCCTTCCTGCTCGCAATGCTGTCAATCAAACCTGTAGCGACCTCGGGGAAAGAAGGCGCCTGATTTAGAGGGTTAATATGAACATTTAAGACCAAAATGAGTCTGAAGCAGCAGAGACATGACTTATAACTGAATTGGAGCTCACTTCCTGTTTGTAACGCGGCGGTATAATTATAAAGCGTTTTATTGTCCGTTCTGGTGTCTGAGAGTGTGAAAAGTGCTTATAAACTCATCATGGTGAATAACTCTGATGTACAGAATGTGTGAGATAAGTGAGGAGTAACCTTTGACGACTACAAACTAAAAAAATCAGTTCTGTTTCTTCACGTTTTTTTTTTAAAATGTAAAAAGCTACAGCACTTTTGGGTTTATTGCGAGATAGTTTTTGTCGTCAGCTTTATTTTTTACAATTATTCTCTCTGTTTTTGTCTGTAAAACCCCTCACCACACGCTTTATACACTTTTCTCACACAGGCGTTAGCATTTTTTCACATTTCTTTCTTGTTTAAACTCTCTCAAAGACCAAAATGAGCAGCAGTTACAGACCGAGGCGACGCAGTTTCAATAGAAAGTCAATCGTCGTAGATGGAGCGGGAATCGCACCAGAAAAATGCTCATTTCCTTTTTGAAACGCGGCGGCTAGCGGGTTAGCTCTGTCCATTTATATGAACGCTCTATGGTTCAAACATCCCTCTCTCTGATTGGACAAAACCGCTGTGGGGCAAAGTCATTTACTCAAACCCAGACAAATGTCCCATGCCCCACTTGTTACACCTTCGTCACAACAAGAACGATGGCGCCGGTTCATTATTCATCGGCCAAATTGCCATCACAAGAGCAGTTAGGGAGATGCACGAGCGGGAGCGCGCGGGCTGCGGACCACTTCCACAGACGTATTGGATTTTTTTCGCAGCTTGCACCTTTATTTTTATCTCCCTCCACCTTATCGTCATGTCTTCTCCTTAAACCGCCCGCAGCCGACCAAACGTGAACACCCAGCCCGAGGCGAGACGCGTCCTCCGGAGTGGGATTAGTTAAAAAACGTCTCATTTCTAGTTGTGGTGGTGTAGTTGTTGCTGCGGTTGTGCACACTGCGGGGGTTTAGAGCTAAGGTTGGATAAGGATAGGACACAGACAAACTCTCTCACTCTAGCCCCCCCTGTGGGCTTAGACTGACTCTGCAGATTTTCAATTAGCAAAGGCCAAGTCTGTCTCATTAATAAAACCACGTTGAGAATTTATTCAAACATTATGCAAAAGGATTAAAGCACACACCCTAGAGTATGGTCTTTTTTATCCCTTGCTGATTGGCCCCTGCTGTATCAGTCATGTTGCCGTTAGCGGGGCCAATATGAGGCTAAATGGGGTTTACAGCTGTCTGTGTCTTGTGTCAAGTGTAAAAGATCACTTAAGGCAGCGTTTTGTCTGGACCGAGCGTCTTGGACCATTTGAGTTCACCGAGGCTGAACTTAAAAGCACAACATGAGGCTCTGTGGTTTGCTTTTGTTAAGTGTGCTCATAGATGATTGCCAAATTAGCTGTCAAAGTGCAATTTAATTCTTGTGAATGACTAACTCTAGCCATAAATGTAGTTTCCACAATCTGCACACGCTTCCACACAATCCCATATGTGCCCAGAGTCGGGCACAAATGTGTCAAACGTTTTGCTGCGTCCTTCTAAAATAAATTTTACAACGGAAAAGTGTCTCAGTGTTGCAGGGAGAACGTTTGCATCATCGGAGCTCTATAACTTTTCTTGTCTCCATGGGGATGTTATTGCTTTGCCTGGAATAATCCATAAATTGGCATTAAACTTATCTATTTTTAAGTATTTATATTTAAAAAATCCCTTAAACTGTGAGTGAGTGAGTGAGTGAGTGAGTGCACAGATCTGACCTGGAACTTGGTCTGAAGGTACCACCTACTTTTCTCCACAAAAATACACAAGATCATTATGTTTTACTTGACACATTTTAAATCTGTGAAGTATCGTCTTTATTTTTTACATTATTCTCTCTGTTTTTGTCTGTAAAACCCCTCACCACACACTTTATACACTTTTCTCACACAGGCGTTAACATTTTCTCACATTTCTCTCTCGTTTAAACTCTCTCAAAGTTCAAACCTTCGTAGGCGTCTTTGTCGGTGCAGAACGTTTCATCGACATTGTGGGTTTTGTCGGGGAGAAAACAAATCGCAAACGTACAGCACTTCAGAGTCACACTGAGATCCAACGTTTATGTAAATTTGTCTGAACACATTCTGTACTGGACAGGAGACACGGCACGGAGGAGACTGATGGACAATGGTCTACAGTCCAACAGCCAATCAGGACGCACGACACAATGGTCTACAGTCCAACAGCCAATCAGGACGCACGACACAATGGTCTACAGTCCAACAGCCAATCAGGACGCACGACACAATGGTCTACAGTCCAACAGCCAATCAGGACGCAGGACACAATGGTCTACAGTCCAACAGCCAATCAGGACGTAGAAAAAAAAAGTGTGAAATTACACCAAAAAAAATCCACGATACAGCGAGACCGCGTAAGGTGAACCGCGATATAGTGACGGACAAATGTATTTATCTTAAAGAAACAAGTCTGCGGCCTTCTGCGGTAGAAAATTGCAGCTCCCAACGTGAGCTTTTATTTGTGATTATTTGTTTATGTATTATTATTTATTTATTATTTATTATGATTTGTGTGATTTTAACGTCTTTCTGATTCTGTAAAGCACTTTGCTGTACTGACGTCGCCGTAAACATCATCACAACAAAAAGTCGTGAATTCTACACGTATCACCAATTAAGAACGAAGTAAGTTCAGAGCTGTGGGCGTGTGGAGGTGAAAACGGGGAGTGATTGTCAAAATGGCGTCTCGAAAATAAGCGATTAAACATTTATGAATCACTTTTGAGATGTGGTAAAAGCCAAAAGTAAAACTAATCATTGTAGGAGTGAAGACGTTTGTCTGCTCGTCCAAGCCGCGGCTTGGACGAGCAGACAAACGTCTTCGCTCCTACAACTTTTTCCTCCACTTGACAGACTTTACTTTTGTCTTTTCTGGACCTGGACAACTCGACTGAGCGATCAATGAGCGACTAATGAGAAGGAAACAGCTCTAACATGTTTAAAAGCTCCGTGTTTCTCCAGTTCGTAGAATAGTTCTCCTTTAAACACTCCATTTGTTGAACTGCGGCTTTTGGCTCCACAGCAGAGTTATTTCACCGAGCCGACGGCGTGCTCCTGCTCCACGCCGGTCTCGTTGTTTGCACACAGAGCCGCCTTAGCCTTTGTCATTCCCCTAATTGCAGCTTCAAGGTGAGCCGCGCTCCCCTGACCTGAATCCAGATCAGCTTCAGCCTTTTTTCTGTTATTCATGACTTCCTGCTGAGACTCGACTCATTTTTCCTATTTCTTTTTTCCTCTAACACTTCTCTCTTCCCCTCTCTCTCCGTCCGTACGTGTCTTTGGTGGAATCGCATGTGAGTTTTAATTAAAATACATCACGAACGTGGCTAATGAAGATAAAACGGGGCCTGGATGTAAACAGCAGGACGCCGCTCATCCTCAGAACGAAGCGACGGTCCGGCGTCTCTCCGGGGCGAACGTGTCCACTGTCTGTTATTAATATCGTCTTAACCAAACACGTCTCGCTGCCTCTGTTGTCCCGCTAACGTTTACGACGAGGCCCATGTGTGCGCCGCCGTGGTATCGAGCGTTACGTTGGGGAGGATTCGGTGAACGTGCGGCATTTGTTGCAGAAATACTGAATATGTCCCATAATTTGCATCGATAACAATCTGGCTTCGTCCATCATGAGTGAATGTGTCGGTTTAATGGCTCGATCTGTCGTCATTTTGAATATGACTCTATATTATTATTATTATTATTATTATTGTGAGTCTGGGCCGTTTTGTGTTTCTGTTTGCAGAGTTTTAAGCCTCGTTTGAGAGAACACTAAGTCTGTTGTGACTCTCTAGTGTCTGATCTGTCTGGATGTGTGTGTCCGTGTCTAAAAGTTGATGAGATCGGGCCGTTCTCAGTTTATTTAACCGAGGATATTCACAAACTGTGTCCATTTACGTTCATTTCAATTTTAAATCAGACTTGTTTTAGAGTTCGTCTGACGTGAGGAGCAGTTTCTCAAATGCTTGGACTGACCAATAAGGCTCGATCTGAATAAATGAATGTGTTTTATTGCTGTGTCTTGCATTAAAAAAATACTGAGCCCTTTAATGGACGTATAAGACTCCGTTAATAAAATACATCCATCCATTTTCTTCTGCTTATCCGAGTCGGGTTGCGGGTCACAAACACCAACAGACTCATTTAAACAAACTCATCTGCTGCTTCTTCTAGACTTTACGGAGAAAAGATCCCAACTTATAAACATTAGAATGAAAAACCATCTCGTCTTGTTACATCAGAACGTCTCAGGGAACTTGGAGAACATTTCATCAATTAAAGGATTTATAAACTCATCATAAAATGGACAAAACAACAAAAAAATGAGCTTCACTTTCCACTTCTCCAAACTCTCATAAACCACAGAGTCTTTCGTCTTTTGGGGCTTGAGAAAAACCCCAGTTTGTGCGTCCAGGAGAAGGATCTCTGTCGCAGCTGCGCCTCAACGAGCTTTGATTCCTGCTCAAATTTGCTCTGAAATAAAATTCAGTCTTAAACGTTTCCTTTAATTAAATTCATGTTCACAACTTGAGTTTAGTCCAGATCCCGTTGAGTCTCTGCTCTTCAGAATAACACACCAGTTTGGTCTTATTCTGTTGACTCCGTGTGATAAATCGTTGTGGAGAGTTTGCCACTGATCTGAAGGTTGACAGTTCAGGTCCTGCTCTTGACATAAACTTCACTGACGCTGGTGAATATCTGAGTAGTTCTTCAGTCTGAAGCTTTGAGCCTTGAAGGTGGAAAAGAGCTGAATAAAACCATCGAACATAAGTTGAATCATCATCTGCAGCTGTCCGTCTGTGGGAGTGAATCTCTCCTTCACTGTGATTCTCCTCCAGGTTTCTCTTTTTCTCACTGGGTTTGTTCGAGTTTTTCCTGCAGGAGGAGGGTCTGAGGACAGGGGGCGCTCTGCTCTGGGACACGCCTCCATTTGTTTGTTTTCTGTTGATTCTTTTGTTTGTCCGTTTCTGTTTTATTGATGATTTTCTAACTTGCTCTTGGTTAAATCATTTGATCATTTGATTTGAAAGTAATTATTTGTATTATTGTCTTGGGTAATTTCCTGGGCCGCTCCTTGTACTTGGGTAATCTTATTTTGAAGTAACTGTGTTCTTACTTACATTTTTGGCTCCTCTTCTTACCTCTGTTCTCTTGTGATGGACATTTAAGTTTATTCATGTTGTGTCTTTAACCCTGGACAAACACAAGGTCAAATTTGGCCGTAGTTAATCGCTGCCTCCCAAAATGAACAAATAAAAAATAAATATGTCAAATTTAACTTCAAAAGCCCAGAGTGCCACTTCTGACCCCTGCATAGAGACACCTAGTGGATGAATATTGAACTAAAATGAGCCAGAAAGAAAAGAAACAAATAAATAGATACACATTGTGGGTTTATCTTTTTAGTAATAGCTGGCAGAATGTCTAGAAGTACATTTTATATTCTTTTTGGATAAATTAGTGAGCCCAATGGGTCAAATTTGGCCCTGGGAATAAAGGGTTGAAATTGAAAAAACTTATAGCAGTTATTTAAAGCATTGTTCATAATTTTCCAAAGAAGAAAAGGGTTCTTTGGTTCTCCAGGGCTAAATGCATTTGATCTGTGTCAGACTCAGACCTGAACATGAACATGAAGCTCCATCTCTGTCCCACAGGAAACTCTGTGATGTTCTACCTGTCAAAGTGTAAAAGTTCATTATCTCTGGGTGTGAAACGAGTCACTCTGCTTTGAAATGTCTGTAGCTTTGTCATTCTGGTGTAAACAGAAGGACCAGGAGGCTGAGAGGGTCCAGTCTGTATCTGCTCTAACAAAGAATAAACCTTTTTCTGTATTTCCAAACTCACCGAGCTGCACAAATGCATTACTTTCATCTAGAACTGTATTTTTTCCAAACACTGCAACAAAGTTTTTTCAAAAAGTCGCCCCATGTGACACAATTTTTCAGGCTTTGACGATTTTTGGGGACGCACCAATCCAGCTTTTTCCGTCTGTACTTTGGCCGTTACGTAATATCAGCCAATACCAGGGCAGAGACTCAGAAGAGCTTTTATTTTATTTAAACACAAACAGCATGAGGTAAAAATGATCCAAATGTGTTTTGTAACGACAGAAGAGCTTTGGAAAAATACAAGTTTAATATAATGAGATGTTTGGGCCAACACTGACCAGGAAATGGTTTAATTACAACAATTTAGAGAGTTTTTCTGGACTGAATCAATGTCTTAGAAGCCCGATATCTGGGACCAGTATCGTATCGGTGCATCTCTACTGCTTTGAAAATATAAATCATTTGTGTATTTGCAGCTAAAACCAATATTTACATCGTTTATTTGAATATTTTTCTGTTTCTGGTACATTTTAATTCAACACCAGCCAAAGCGAAACACACTGGAATTGGCCTTAATGTGATTTTCTTCAAAAAAAACCCTGAAAAGTCTGAATTTACCTCAGGAAATCTCATATTTTCATCAGTAAAATCCCATCAGACCTGCTGCTCGCACAAAGAGCCATCAGCGCACAGGGACCACAGGGATTACACGCAAAGAGGGACTTAGCCACGAGCAATTACCGAAGCCCCTCGGCTCCATTGTGGCTCTGGGCGTCGCGGGTGACGGCTCGATGGCGTCGAATGAGCCGTGTACGGCGGCGGGCGGCAGACGGCTCCCTGTGCGCTCGAGATAATTTTGTGTGCATGTTTTTCCAGTGAACCGTCGTGAAGCGTCTGCTGCTCGGGCTCGACTCTGCAGACGCCCAAGTTTAGAGGAGATAAACCGTGAAAAGGTTTTATGTTAAAAAAAAACAAACATGTGAGTTTATAGAGCGACAGGTTTAGAAAAATGACTTTTACATAAACACCTCACTTAAAATGGGAAAATAAACTAGAGTTTAAAGGTTCATTATGTGACTTTTCTGGTGGAGAGTCCATCACCTGCTGGTTTCCATGGAGATTTTCTTTTTTTCTTTTCCTTTAAACTGCTTATTTTTATAGTTTTCACAATAACAAATACATACATACATACATATATCAATAATAATATGAATATAGAAACAAAAGAGGAAAGAGAAAAGTGACATCTATCTCCATGGAGACAAGCGATGCAACCAGGCCACGTTACGGGTTAGCTCTGTGAATCGGCGACCCCACTCCACAGAAAAATTGTGAGTTTTCAGTTATTTTTGAGCAATAAAAATACCTGAATTTTAATCAAAGCAAGACATTACACTTTAATGCCAAACTGTGGAACATTCCAGCCAAAGGAAAAGCATCTTAATGGAGACGAGCAGGTGGGAAACGCTCTGAAAAGTTACGTAATGCTTCTTTAATGTTTCAGTGCAATGAGATGAGACTTCAGAATGAGATCTCTGTGTATTTTTTATTCAGATTGACTTCAGTCTGGTCCACATTTCCTTCGCTCAATCAGATTCGTTTTTGTGATTTTTTTCCATTTCGTTTCCGTTTTTCTGATATAAATGGCTCGTGCTTGTCCCTGATTGGCTCATCCACTTGTCATTCACGCCCATGTTTGAAAGAAGTGAGTTTTTCTGTATCTCAGGTCAGAGGATCGACTGAATAAAATCCCAGTATTATAGTTTTGTGAGTGTCGTCGTCCACTTTAGTGACGTTGTGTCTTACATATGGACAGCGCTGACCGTTTGACAGCCCGTGTGGACGTAGACGCGGCGCTCATTAGCTCGCCGCAGAGGTTAATTGCTGTGGCATTTGCTTAGTGTCAAACGGGCCCTGTTGTATTATACGTCTGGCAGGGCAGAGCACATCAGAATGAAAGATTAGAACAGTAGAGCCAGAGCCAAATGTTAAAGCAGATGGAAGTCGTGTGTGTTTTAAATAGTTCTGGAATGTTTATATTTTAATTAGGCTCTCAATGTTCTGCCGGTGATTCAGGTCTCAGAGTTTGTCGGTGCAGGAGCACGTTTTTTCAGAATCGTTCCTCTTCGAAAACAACCTTGTGTAGATTATGTTTTGCTTCAGGCGTATTTGAGCAAGGACTTTTTCAATATGTTTATGAATAACTTTTGAATTTTATCGAAAACGTGTCTTCACATTACACTTAATACTTTCAGTTCTTCTGGCACTACTGGTAAAAAACTATTTTATTTTATTTTATTTCATTTCATTTATTTTTATTTAATTTTTATTACATTTTTATTAAATTTGTATTTTTTTATTTTATTTTTATTTATTTTCTTTTGTTTTTTTTATTTTTTATTTATTTATTTATTTCCTTTTCTAATTGGTGACTTTCCCAAAAGGTCACCGAGGTAAATCATTACAAGACAAAAATGTGCATACGTTGCAGACATCAGCGCTACCAGTGTTAGCGTAATTAGCGGTTCCAGTTGCAACTTTAAGTGTCTCTAAAATGTGCTTTGTAAAAAATAATTGGTACTTTTCTTTCTTTTAACGCTTTTCACAATCACTTTAATTTGCAACTTTTAATTCAACGATCAATTCACCTCCTGCTTACACGTTTACATCGACATTACTGAAGAAAATCCATCCAAAGTAAACAAAAGTCTACCTTCTACAATTCTTCTATCGTCTCAACTCTCCTCCCCGAACATGGCAAATACAAGGTGTGATGCTAACAGGAGGCACTGCTCTGTCTGAAGCTCTGTTAAACTTTAATTGAATCTTTATTTTAACACAAACGAAACCAGAAAGCGCTGATTTAGCTGAAACTACAACAGATGCGCTGATTTCTGCTGTTCCCTCTTAAATAACATTACAGTCACAAGCTAGCATTAGCATTAGCATTAGCATTAGCCACGCTTGGATTGATCAGACTCCTGAAAACGTGCTCTTTAAATCTCTTTTGTTTTCCGACCGTCTTAAAACCGTTTCGTCGGTGTTGGCTAAATGCGCGTCGCCATGGCAACTCCTGAACATTCCACCACAGACATGCACGTAGAGCACCCCCAGGCACGATGTCACCGTAAAGTATCAATACTCCCCGAAACATATCAAATGCAAACCTTAATCCCCCCGTGTGACAACCTGGTATTTATATATAGCCTCCTAATCTGCTAATATGTCAGCGCGGCCTGCCTGCTGCTGACTCGGGGTGTGCCATCCATCAGGACGTGCACGCGGAGCCACTGTCAGGGCCCCGGCGCTCCCTCGTGGCCCTCCTCCTCCTCCCCCTGCTCCTCCTCCACCTCAGGCCCCAGGAGCTATATTTGCCGCTGACATGAATTCCGCTCAGCGCTTCCATGACGCTGCAGATCTACGGCCACTGTATCCTGTTCATTACATCAGCTGATACTTAGCACGAGGCAGCGAGCACGTTTGTAAGAGCGAGCTTGAGTCTAGCGCATGTGGGAGTTATATTAATTCAGTCCGTGCGAGCATACGTCTAGTTTACATGCTTCTAGACTCTTCCGGGGACCGCCGTGTTTAGAATAGTCGAGCACGAAGCCTCGGACTGATACAGAATCATGTCCCATACATTTTAATTAAGGAGCAAAGTGATAACATTACACACTGCCCCGAGTTTTCATCTCTAGGTCAGAAATCTCTAAGTCGAACTGTCGGAAAAAAACGATCTATTGACCTGGTTTATACTTAAAGAGCTTATGTCACACAAACCTGACTGAAGTGAAGTTTTAGTCATGTTCTAAAGTCGTTTCCATCTCAAAAATCATCCAAATGTTTCTAGAAATGAATTAAAAACACAGTGGAGCACTTCCTGTATTATTATGATGACATCACAAGGTGGAACAGAGTGTTTTTAGTCTGAGTGGAGAATAATCTGCAGCATAAAACCAAAAAAACCCACAACTCCAGGTCTGTGTGTGACAAGGAAACGGTAAAACCCAGATCTGAAAACAGAGCGACGTGGAACTAAACTCGGCACAAAGGTTTTTATTAACTGACAGAATAATAAGGTTCAATACTGTGGACTTTCAGTTTGGATTTTTCTTTCCAAAACAGCGACTTGTCCAGAGAAAGTGAACTCCTCATGGTAAAAATCAATACAAAAAATATTTAAAAATAGTGGGAGAGAAAAGGCCAAAAAGCAAAGACCTTTATCGAGTGTCGTTATATTACAGCGCTCGGGTTTGAGTCTATGATTAACAAGAGAAATAAAGCTGCACTGTGTAACTTTACCACCTCCTTGTCTCCACGGAGATGTTATCGCTTCACCCGGAATGTTCCATGGCGTGGCATTAAAAGCGTCTCGCATTGTTTGTCCTATTTGTGTTTTTAATTGCGTTCTAACTGTGAGCGGGGGTTGCTTTTCCACAGATCTGACGTGTAATTTGACCTGCTTATGCTTATCCTCATGGAGATAGATGCGTTTAATGCCATACTGTGGAATATTCTGGAAAAAAAGCAAAGGACGCAGCGACGGCAGCGTTGATCTGTGGGAGCTGGAGTTCGATTCTGGAGCGGGATTTCGACCGACAATCTTGGAATTATTGGACAAACGCTCGCTCTACCAACTGAGCCACTGTCGCCCCGGTTACATCGCCATGGAGACAAGCTGGTAGTAACCCCACCTCATCAGAAAAGTTACGCAGTGCGCCTTTAAAGCAGCGACGTATTTTCTGGAAGCGTCGCAGCGTCAGTGTTTGTAATTCTCGGTTCACTTGTTCTGGGGTCAAATATTCTCCAAACGAAGCTTTAAACGTGGATTTATTCATCGGCTCAGTGGGAGAACGAGCCGAGCGAGTGTGAGCCGCACGACAACGAGAAGCAGCTGTTTTATTATCTCCCTGACGCACTGACAAGTCTGTGTGAACTCTTAGAAGAACAAGTCTGGACTCTGAGGAGCTTAGAGAGTTTCTTGGAAGTCGGTATTTGCATTTTCCGGCCCCTCGTGTTGTTAAGCAATAAACAACCAATTCTAAATCAATACAACTTAATGAGCGGCTCTCGGACATCGCCTCTAACTCCCGGGTCCCACGAAACCTCCGCTAACAGCCGCGGTTCTCTCTCAAAGCCAGATTTCTCCTCCTCCTCCTCGTCTTCCTCTCCTCGGCGGGGGTTTCAGTGTAATTATTCTGCTGCTGCCTCCATGTGTTGAGTTCACGGTGCGTTACGCGGGACGGACCACCGGAGGAGACGGGATGGGCAGAAGATGCGATCGTCTCCTAAGAACGTGGATTAACCTTTGAAGGAGGAGGCTCTGACTGAGAGCTCTTCAGACTGGAGTGATTAGACCGATCCCGAGAGGAGAGGGTTTTACCTGCGAGAGAAAACAAAAGGAAACATCAGGAAACTATAGCTCAATGAGGCAAGTGTTGCAAAGTGATTTATGTAGAAAAAAACGGTGTAATTTAACTTTTCAAAACGTCTGTAGCCTCAAGCAAACCACACACTTTTGCATCAGTGTAACAGAAGTCAAACTAATGCAATGTTAATCCAGTTTACTGAAATGTCCCTTCATAGTTTTGTGAGCGATTTGAATGATTAAAGTTAAATAAAAGTCGTCTTAATGAGTGAAAATATGTTTTGTCGACTAAAACCAGGGGCGTCAGACTGGAGGGGGGTTAAGGGGGCTGTTTATCAGGGGCCTGGTGCAGGGAGGGGCCCCTCACAAAGTCTATAATGAGCATTTTTCATTAGACAACATGAAGATTTGTACCAGAGCCCAGAATCTGGTGCTACAGCCCTGACTAAAACTAGATAAGAATAAGAATAAGACGAGATAATAAGAATGATCTGGTTGTGTTCAGTTAGCTCGGTTATCGTGCCGTTTTCGTTGACTATAACTAAAATAATCATTTGAATAAATCCTGATTGAAATGAAAAGTCTTTTTTATTCGAGCTAATTAAAATGTCTTGTATAAATCAGCTCGTGTTACTTTTGACGAGTCTTTTTTACAGCAACAAACATGTTAATTAATTAGTGACAAAAATCCAAAAATGTGATAGTTGGTAATGGGCTGTAAATTGTTGGATTGTGATAATTATCTTTCAGTGATGGATGATTTTTTATAGAGATCCAGCTTTTTCTGATCCGATACTGATATTGATACTTTGGATTTAAGTATCTACTGATCTCCCAAGTGAACCGATACCATTATTTTCTTTAAACACAAACGGTCGAAGTGATTTTTGGGTTTTCACACAGCGCTTTTCCAAATTTAAGTCTCTTTAAATCACTTTACATGAAACATTCACAGATACAACGGCAGCTCTACCAATTATGTTCACGTCAAGAGTGGGATTCGAACCTCCAACCTTCAGATCAGTGCACAAAAGCTCTACCAACTGAGCCACCATCACCTGCACTAAACAATAATCCAAATGAATAACTATTAAAGTCATTACAGAACAGCTTTTCACCGTTTTTACACCTGTTCATAGACTAAAACTGAACCAAAATCTTGAAAACCGATATCCGATCCATGTAAATGTACAATATCGATGCCAATATCCGATACCAGTCTTGTGTCGGTTCATCCCTCGTCTTTTTCTTCTTTTTTCAGCCCATTTCTGGACGTTCTATCTTCTCCGTTGCTGCCTCTGATCTTCTCTCGCCTCCACATCACCTCAGATTCTCCTCTTGTTATAAAAACACAATCTCATATTAATCAAGTGTTTGATCGATTTTGATGTAACGTTGAAAATCCGAGCATCGGTCTGACACCTTCACCTCGTCTCCTCGTCTCCTCGGCCTCTCTTGTTTTTGGAGATGAGGCGGCCGAAATGTTTTTTAACCTTTTATTCGTCCAAAGAAACGCAGAGATGGTTTTTTTTTGTCTTCTTCTTTTCTTCCAATTCACGTCTCGCTTAGAAAATCTGCACATGTTTTATTAACGCAGGGACTTTTCTGGTGGAGTAATCCTCGAAAGGCTCCTGGAGTAAAGATGTTTCTGACACATTTAGCGTTGAGCCGTATAAAGCGATAACCTTAGCCGCCCTCAGCTACGACGGCAGAAGGTGCAAACCCAACGACCTCGTGCTGCTCTCAGAAGTACAAACTGTCCAGAGCCTCATTAAATAGTAAAAAGTTAGCGCTTCGCAAATCAGAACGTATCACTTGGCGCACTGCTTTCCAGAAGTCTTCATTTCCTCCGTCTTTTCCGATTTGTGAGTATCGGGTGTTAGCGTAGAGAGCGTGTGCGCCGAGTGAAGGCGGAGAGCGAGGATGACGGGCGTAGTTTGAGTTCATTCATCAGAGACACTTTTACGGCTCCACCTCTGCTCCGCCCCCTCTGGAGTTCAGCAGCTCCACTCTGTCCGAGGGAGATACTGGCAAAGATGAATTTCCTAATGTTTTTTTTTGCGTTATCCCCGTGACGATATTGTGGAAATCCATCAGAAATGTGCCAAAACAAACCTGTAAAAGTTTTTATTGTGACACAAATGTGACACAAACTCAGCAATGAAACGAAACACAACAGAACTATGGCCTCACTCGTGTTTTAAATATCACACTGTAAGTTTTATGCTCCTTTTGTAAACTTTAAATATATATTTGAGTATAGATTCTATACTCAGTGGTTATTTACACACCAGGGCCCCAGAGACGTCACACGAGGTGAGACAATAAACAATCATATCGTTTATCGTGATAAAAATGGTCGCCAATAATCATTCTTGGGACATTTCATATAATCCTGATAATCATCCTCTTCCTCTTAGTTTGTTTTACAGGGGCCATTTCAGGCCTTTTTCCCCAGGTCCACACATTTCAGTGGACGGCCCTGCTCATCCAGAATCTTCTGTTAAAGTTGTAATTATTCACGTCCAGAACAACTTGAATCATTATCGTGATATAATCATTAATAGCAATTATTTTGGCCGTGATAATCGTCACAAAATTTCAATATCGTCCCAGGTCTAAATCAGACACCTCAGTCCAGGAAAGTGCAGTACTTAGTGCAGTACTTAGTGCAGTACTTAGTGCAGTACTTAGTGCAGTACTTAGTGCAGTACTTAGTGCAGTACTTAGTGCAGTACTTAGTGCAGTACTAGTGTCGGACGAGTGCAGTACTATGAACAGAACTGTGCTTTTACTGCATCTGACTTCAGCTGGTGACATCAGCCACTTGTTTCCATTGAGGTAGAGAAGTTAAATGCTGCACTGTGGAACATTCCAGACAAAGCAGTACCATGTGTAGACGGGGACGTGTGTCAGACCCTGTGTCAGGACAGTTTCAGTCCAGTTTAAACGTCCCCTTCACTCGTCTGAGCGCAGACACAATGTCCAGAGTTTGTCAAAAAGATCAGATCAGTTTGATTTTTATTCTCATCGTTTGTTCAGACCTGGGACAAAAACTGCACTTTCTCGTCAATCAGAGTTTAATAAAGTTTATTGTTTCGACAGCTTCACTTCACGCCTCAAACTCCACAGAAGCTCGGACTCAAACAGAGACTGAGTCAGAGACGTTCTGCTCCTCACAGGAAACAGACTCACACGGACATGAAGGAACAGCAAAGATCTGCTTCAGTCTGATTCAGTTTCTACTTTTGTTCATTTGTGACCAGTTCAATAGAGACTCTTTGGACTCTGAGGAGAATCTTCTGCTTAATGAATATCTCAGCAATTTCATTAAGAAAAAGTCCATTCATCACATAAAAATCCCCCGTGAAGCAAATTGAGAAAAGAGAAAGAAACGAGACAGAAACGAGTCAGAAGTGCAGAAAAATCTATTTTATTATCTCCAAAGTGAATGCTCCTCAAACCAGGAGAGAAGTGAACCCAGTGCATTTAACTTTAGCTTTTGTTTAGCTGTGAAATTATTCAGAGTTTTGGATCTTTCAAAGAATAAAATAAAAACTGGAGGCTTTATTAGTTTGCCGTTTAAAGCTACAGTTTGTAACTTTGTAGAATTGGCACGTCGTCTGTCTGCTTCCATGGAAATAGAAAGTTAAAACACCATTTAAAACACTTTATGTCATATTGTGGAAGATTGTAGAAAAACAAACTGCATTTCTATGGAAACGAGCCGGTGTGTGCCCTCCTCCAGGCCAGATACGAGTCAGGTTTGTGGAGATGCAAGCAGAGGTGTACTGTAACCCCAAATTTTGGATTCATCTTGGTGTTGTTTAAAAAAAAAAACAGACTTTGTAAAGGCCCCCTATCTGCAGTGGGCCCCGAGTGAAGAGCCCCCTTTGCCCCCCTCAGTCTGACGCCCCTGGATGCAGCAAGATGAAGTTTTTTGAGCAGAATAAAGGCCAAATTAAAAATAAAAAACAAGTATATGAACGTCTAAGTGCAGTGTAACTCGTGCTGCTCCTCATGTTCACAGTTGGATTTGTTCTAAATGTGTTTTTAAACCCTGACTTTGCATAGACGGTTTTATTTTCACATTAAACACACCTCCATTTCCCTCCCGTGTGGACGCACAGACCGGGCTGCGCCTCCATTTTCCTCCATGTACGATTTAAAAGTCATTCTGCCTCTGGGCCCTGTCCCTTTGCTCTCATTCACTGCATAGCCTTCTGCATATTAACATCTCCCCAAATACTGACCTATCCCACTTATGTAGCCCCCCCCCCCCCGCTGGCACGCTCGTGTTTGAGACTCAGCAGCGCCCCCTCCCTTCTCTCCCCCGTCTCTCATCCAAACCCTTAAACCCTCCACGTCCTTCTCCCCCGTTTGCGTCTCATCGTGGTCATTTATCTCCCTCGGAGCTTCTCCTCGGCTCTGAACCGTGTGGGGAGTACGGTCGGAGGTATATGTCATGGAAAAGCGCCGCTCCATTACGCCATTGGCTGATTTTAGATTAAAGATGCGCCGCTAAATGATCGTGAGGACATGTGCTGACGGCCTCACCCGGTCTGGCCCCGTGTTTGAGCGCGCTGCCAGTGGAGTCTATATATATCCCGCTCGGTAAGGCCGGTCGGTGGATTCGGACCCCAGCTGACCTAAGTGTGGGGAATATGGAGGACGAGGGCGCGGGCCACTCCCCCCTGACCACGAGTGTCGCCAGAGTTCTGCCTGATGAGGGTCAGCGGGTTTTACACAGGAACAAACAGGATTCTTCACACTAAACGACGACCGGGCGAGCGGCGAGGGGGAAAAACACTTCAAATGGACTGAAAGAAAAGACGTACAACCAGTGACCTGATTCTTGGGATGATATTGTCGTCATGGTGATGCAGAAACGTTGCCCCGCCCACTTCTCCTATCGGTCGCACCTTCAGTCGTCCTTTATTACACAAAATGGACCTTTCTGAGCTTTAATCCATGTTCTAATGTTGTCAGTGCGTCAAAAACAGACCTGGAGTTGTGTTTTGTTTCATTCACATGTTTGAGTCACACTTTATTATTAGTCTGTTACATCTACAAAGATCAAAATGCGACGTTCCACCTTGTGATGTCATCAAGTGGTAGTTTTCAAGTGAACAGCTCCTTTTTTTAAAACTTTTTTTCAGTAGATATCGTCAATTCCAGGTTCTGAAATGATCCAAATGATTCTATAAATGAAGGTGTGTGGAGTTTAAAAACACAGTGGAGCACTTCCTGTATCGCCACATGATGACATCACAAGGTGGAACAGAGTGTTTTCTTTCAGTTTGAGAGAAGAACTCAGCCTGAATCTGCAGGTTTGTGTGTTAAACATGTGAGAATGAAACAAAACAAAAAAAGCACAACTCCAGGTGTGTTTGTGCTTTATCTTAAACACAGTGTAAAGTCGTTCCGTTCTCGTGACATAATCGTTCGGAGCAGATCGTTTCTCCTTTGACCAGCTGCACAAACTCTTTTACTGTTTTACTTTGGTTTTGTGGTTGAAGTTTTAGTAATTTCCATAAAAAGCATCAGGCACAAAGAATAAAACAGTAAAACAGAAGAGCCACGGCTGATGAGTTTAAACAAGACAATGAAGTTCTGCTGTGTGTTTCTGTGATTTTAGAAAAGTAACTGTCTTCTGAAAACCACCAAATGAGAAAGTCCAGACGAGAATCATAGACTTTATATCTAAATGGACATCGCTAACCTGCTAGCATGGCTCCAGTTCACTTTCTATTGAAAAACTGTCAGCCGTCAGACTCATTTTGGTCTTAAATGTTCGTATTAACCCTCTACATCAGGGGTGTCAAACTCATTTTCACAGAGGGCCACATCATCAAAATGGTCGCTCTCAAAGGGCCAGATGTAACTATAAGATTAATATAACTAAATGTAAAGTAAAATAAATGCAACTACTTTTTTCTATATTTATTATTTATTCAAGTTACAAATATTGCATATGGATTTGCATAGATATGAAAAAAAAAAAAGTTTAAATGTGTATGTCCTGATAAACTGATATTTTAAGACAGTCATACCTTTTAATTTACTTTGTCGCAGGCCACATAACATGACCTGGCGGGCCACATTTTGCCCGCGGGCCTTGAGTTTGACAAATGTGCTCTACATGATCCTGGGGTTTTTATTTCACTATTGTGTCTGTAAATCAAGATATGAACATTAATAACAGACAAATCAGGTCCTTCTTTCCCCGCGGTCGCTCCCGTTAGCATTAGCAACAGGTTTGATTGACAGCGTTGCAGAAAGGGACGTACGTTGGTCAAATTTCTGAATCCATATTTTCAGTCGATGCATTAAACTTCCCAACACTACATTTATTTATTATAGAAAGTCTTTATTTATTTTTTTATCTTGACCTAAAACAAGCTGAGTTTGTTTATCTCTGAGCTGCACTCGTCACGACAACAGAACAATCACACTGGAACATTTTTATGACCCTGAATAAACTCACATATACAACAAACCTCAACTTTTTAGCTCATTATTTGCTGAGATTTCCAAAAGTTCTTGAAGCGGAAAAGTGACCAACCGCGATGTGAATAAAACATGAAACAGACCAAACCGTAAAGAAACGTTTTTATGCGACCTCAGTTCAGTTTATTTAGTTGATTTTTCTTAATATCGTCAACAACAACAAACTCGGGCTGAACGATGAGAAATGTTTGTGCCCAGTGGGTCAAATATGGACTAAAACGACATTAAAGGCCCATTTTACTGTTTATAAGATTATTTTTGTTGTTTTTTAGCATTTAGAATTGGTTTAAAGTTCTTATTTTATTGTAGTACTCTGAGATTCTATTGAAAGAAGAGTGTATTTATTATTATTATTATTATTATTATTATTATTATTATTATTATTTAAAGGGCCCATATCACACTATTCTCTGATCTGTTCTAACAGACAAACAGACCTGGAGTTGTGTTTTGTTCTTCTCTCAAACTGAAAACACTCTGTTCCACCTTGTGATGTCATCATGTGGTGATACAGGAAGTGCTCCACTGTGTTTTTAAACTCCACAAACCTTCATTTCTAGAATCATTTGGATCATTTCAGTCCTGGAGTTGTCTCTTATCTCGACTGAACTAAAGGCAAAAGGAGGAGGAGTTAACGTGAAAACTACCACTTGATGACATCACAAGGTGGAACGTCGCGTTTTGAGATTTGTAGATGTAACAGACTAATAATAAAGTGACTCAAACATGTGAATGAAACAAAACACAACTCCAGGTCTGTTTTTGACACACTAACAATGTTCTAGCATGGATTAAACCTCACAAGACAACACAACACTTTTCAGTCTTGTACCCTTGTGTCTGCTGTGCGTCTGTTGTGTGTCTGTTGTGTGTCTGTTGTGCGTCTGTTGTGTGTCTGTTGTGCGTCTGCTGTACTTTGTGCGTAGATCAGCTTCTCTTAGTCGTTGTAGCTCTTTCAAACACATTATGTTGCACATTTCGCTGCTTTATTTATGAGCTCCAAACTAAAAGGAATCAACAGATGACGAAGCCTCAGCTGTCGCCTCCCACGAGAATCTAGCCCTCTCCTCCTTCTCCTCCTCCTCCTCCCCCTTCTCCTCCTTCTCCTCCTTCTCCTCCTCCTCCTTCTCCTCCTCCTTCTTCTCCTCCTCCTTCTCCTCCTCCTCCTCCTCCACCTCCTCCTCCTCCTCTTCCTCAGAACGACACCGTGTCACTGTCAAAACAGGACTAAGAGCAACTATTCCAGGAGAGGGTTTTTCTCCGTAGTCGTGTCTCGTCTTTCCGCAGTTTTAACCTCGGCCGACCTTTGGCCGCGGGGCAGGATCAGCCGTGAGGGGTTTCCAAATTCAGCTCGGGTCGAGTTGTTCCCACGAGTGACATGTTAAAGGTGCACTGTGTAACTTTTCTGGTGAAGGGCAGGCCAGTTGCTCGTCCCCATCAAGATTTTATTGCTTTACTGAGAATGGTTCATAGTGCGGCATTAAACGAGGAGTATGTTTCCATAAAGAGACAGAAGATGCCATCAGGACAATTTTACAGGGCAGAGGTCTCAGGCTTCCTCAGATTTCCTTAAAGTTCCTCAAACTTCTTTAAAGTTCCTTATACTTCCTCAAACTTCCTCAAACTTCCTCAAACTTCCTCACTTCTCTCTGGACACAGATGTCTTCTGTCTCATTTGTGTTTTTGGACCAGACCATTTTCATGATTTTTTTACATAGATCAAATCCATATGAAATCATGTGCGTTTTCTAAATGAGACGTCAAATCTGCAGAAAAGTTTTGTGCTTGTGTCTCTATGGTTCTCATCTCTGTGGATCATTTTGTTATAATTTACACATTTTAATCACAATATTCATCTAAAACCACTTCAACAAAGAGGTCAGCTGATTTTAAGTTAGAAAACTGCAGTGTCCAATGGAGCTGATGTCGCCGTAAACGTCATGACGATAAAGAGGCGTGTAGCTGTAGCGCCCCCTTTGGACAGAGGCACGTCGCACTAGAGCAGAGCGTTTTTAAAAATTTGTTTAAAAAAATGACGACATGACGCTGCAGAATCCTACGAGTATCAACGATTAAGAAAATAAAACTGGAGAAGGAAGTGCAGACATCACAGGGGGCGTGTCACAGTGGGCGTGTCACAGTGGGCGTGTCACAGTGGGCGTGTCACAGTGGGCGTGTCACAGGTGGAGGTGAAAAAAGGGGAAAGAGGCAAAATGGCGTCTTGAAAATAGATTAAAGATTAAACTCAAACATAAATCAGTCCAAATAAAACTTCAGAGGCTCAACGAGAAGAAACGAGCAGAACCTTTTGCAGAATAAATCTTCAATAAATTCATGTAACATTCACAGCGGAACATTCCAGGCGAAGCACTAACATCTCCACGTACTGAAAAGTTACCCAGTCCACCTTTAACCAAACCCGACAGGTCAGACGTTGGACTCGCTGATGTAAGGAGGCACAAATTGAGGTTCCTGTCCACACGTCCGGTTGCATGTGCACGCTCGGGGCATTAACAGTAAGAAAAGACGGATCGGCTCCATGTCGGGGTCGCGCTTAAATGTGACCTCGTGTCTGGATCTTGATGGCGGAGTGCAGCCGTGTGCATACTAACACTGACCCGACGCCAAAGACACGGAGAAGTCGACGGGGAGACGTGCAGCACTGAGGGTCCCGAAGACGCAGGGTTTATGACAATATAATGAGATCTACGGCTGAATAAAGCATGAACGAAGGCTTAGTTAATAATGAACACAGAGTTTATTATTGAGTTAGTCACTACTTTATTAATCCTCTAACCCAAACTCCTCCAGTGGGGCCCCAAGGCGTGTGATCGAGCTCCTCACTCTTTGTCTGAGGGAGCGTCCAGTGGAGGAAACTCACTCAAACCTGTTGCAACGAAAGACATCGCCTGATGTGTCTGTTATTAATGTTCATATCTTGATTTACAGACACAAAAGTGAAATAAAAACCCCAGGATCATGTAGAGGGTTAATACGAACATTTAAGACCAGAATGAGTCTGAAGCAGCAGAGACAGAGAGAGGACAGAGTTTAAAAAAAACAAACTCAAAATAACAAAAAAAACAAACCAAAAAAAAAAAAACAAAAAAAAAACAAACCCTCAAAATAACAAACAATAAATAAATGAAATCAAAATAACAAAAAAAAAACAAACCTCAAAATAACGGAAAAAACCACACAAAAAATCAAAACAAATAATAAATAAATGAACTCAAAATAATAAAAATAACAAAAAAACAACACAAAAAAACTCAAAATAACTGAAAAAACCCTCAAAATAACAAAAATAAATAAATAAATGAACTCAAAATGACCTAAGCAAAAAAAACAACACAAAAAACACAGAAAAAAACCCTCTCAAAATAACAAAAAAAATAAATAAAAATAAACTCAAAATAACTAAAAAAAAATGAGATAAAACGTTTGATTTGTCTGTTATTAATGTTCAGATCTTGATTTACAGACACAATAGTGAAATAAAAACCCCAGGATCATGTAGAGGGTTAATACGAACATTTAAGACCAAAATGATGAGTCTGACAGCAGCAGTTTTTCAATGGAAAGTGGATTGGAGCCAGAGTCGATGGAGCAGGAAGTGCACCCTCACTTCCTGTTTGGAGCGTGGCAGCTAGCAGGTTGGCTATGTCCATTTATATAAACAGTCTATGTTCTATATTCATGCTTTATTTGGGCTAATTAAGGTGTAATTATTATAACGCAGTGCATAATATTCTTTTCACATTTGCAAACAAACGACAACAAAACTGGGACTAAACTGGGACTAAACTGGGACTAAACTGGGACTAAACTGGGACCTCACGTGTCTTTTGTTGTTGTGAATCTAAATACAAAATGCTAAAACGCTAATGTGGCTAAAGTTTAACCCAGACCCTCAGTAAAGGTGAATCCAGAGTAAATAAATGTCGTGTTTTGTGTCGGTATTCACTCTTAAAATCTCGTTTTCTGAGGTCGTGTGTTTGTTTGTTCAGTTGTCGACAGTACAAAGCTGTTTTCTATAATAACCAAATTTCTACATCTCAGAGAACCTTTTAAATAAAATATGAGTTTTGTTGAATTGTTCTGTTTCCATAAATAATTGATAAATATTAGCGAATGCGCTGAATACTGCAGTCCCAACAAACGGAATGAGTTTGTGGAGGAAAGGGCCCGGTTCAGCGGTGAAATGTGTCGACTTTTGCATCGAGCTCGTGTCATGATTGAGCCGGTGTTTGAACAGTCTTCTGGATAACCATCATTTTGCTCAATTTGTCCCTCCCGAGCGTTTGTTTTGTATTCATCGCTCTATTATGGCTAAACAGAACCAGGCTGTGCTAAACTCCAGCGCCTCCATCATTTGAGGAGGATGTAAAGTCTTCGCTCCGTGGCTCCATAGGCTTCTGTTCGGTGCTGTTTGGATGAAATTGCGTGTTTGCTCAGCGGGGGGCGTCTCGTTCCACACGACTTGAGGCGTTTGTACTGAACGCCGCTCTGTCGTCCTCTCCGGATCAGTAAACAGAAGCATGCTAACCCCGCACCTCCTTATCTCACTGCTCCTCTCTCTGAATAACCGTCTTAAACATCCCACATCACAGAGTCGACTCGTGGAGCTTTACGCCGCGTTAGAACTTTGTGTGCTCCTCAAAAACAGACCTGGAGTTGTGTTTCGCTTCATTCGCCCAACACTTTATTATTAGTCTGTCTACGTCTTTGTGCGTTAAACGTGTGTGAATGAAACAAAACACAACTCCAGGTCTGTTTGTGACGAGGAAACGACATTAAAACATCAGAAAATAGTGTAAAATGGATTATGCAAGATTAGGTTTAAAAAAGGATCAACGCTTCAGTAACAGGAGGTTAAATGAGGCTAAAGTCACATTAAAGTCAAATTATTTTCACATATGGATGATTTTAATTGTATTTATTAACTTATTTGGTTGGGATAATGGATTTTTATGAACAGACATGATTCAACGTGAACGTAAACATCAGATTATTACAAAACCACCGTTTACATCTGTCGTCCAAAGGGCTGGGGTCACACAGGGGTCAAAATAAAAATATAGTTGCACATTCCCCATTATTTCAGTTAGTTTGGCCCATTCAATAAGTTAAATTTACGTGACTGAGCACAATATTTGATCCAGTTTAATTTTGTATTTTTCAAACTTTAAATATGAAGTAGAAGAAAATTTAAATTCTGTCAACAAACCAAATGTTTTATGAGCGAATCTATCTCCTGTTTATAACTCCATCCTCAGACCGAAATCTAAACGAGGGAAACAAAAGTGCTAGCCAGTTTGCTAATCGTCAGTATGCTAATAGCCCGTGTGCTAATCGGTGTGAGCGCAGCCATTAGGGGCCTGAATGATTACACTAAATATGACTCAGACACAGTTTAACACACTTTAAGTATCTCCATAGACTGAGCCAACAGTTTCACAAACAAACAGGTGTTAGCTTCAGTTTCAGTGTCGCTAGCGCCTCCTTCAGGCAGATATAAAACAGTGTCCAGCAGGAATCTGACCAGAACCGAAGAAGCAGCGAGACGTCTTCACTCTGAAACTTTGTGTCCAGTTACAGAATTGATTTTTCTTTGACTGTGGATCCGACGGGACACAGACGTCTTTAAATCTGAAGGTTCATGGACATTTGCAGCACAGACTCTTAAACTGTCCCGATACTGATCTAATAACACAGCTGATCTGTCCAAACCACATCCTTTCACTGACACGTGATTGGCTGCAAACAATTGAATCACAATTCGCTTGAACATTTGATTAATTACTCAGCTCTATTTCCTGTCGTTCATCTGACGCCAAAACACATTTTTTCTTAATCTGCGTCATGTGATCCTCCTCGTCGTCGTCTGAAATCCTGGACCAAAGCCTTTAGTTTTTTACGAGAACAATGACAGGATGTGGGTATAATTATGTATTTATTTAGTTTATTAATTCCCCCAAAACAACATCCCTGAGCTTTGTGACCTTTGACCTGCAGATCGTGTTGGACAATCCGTCTGTTGTAAGCGAGCTCCTTCTGCGCCAAGTGAAAAAGGTTACTCTTTCAGCGCAGCCATATTTCATGTTTTAAAAGGCGTCAACTATAAGTATCACCCTCTTAGCGGCGGCTCAGACTCTGGCTCCGGCCCAAATCACAACTAGCATAACCGCGTCGCCGCCACGTACAGAAATTACACACAATACCCCGGCCTGAAATGAATCCCGCCCGGTTTGCTTTGTCTTTGAACTTGCGCGGCGATGACAGACGGGCGTACGCTGCAGGTGCCGACGGGTTTCAACCACAAGGGGGGGCCGCTGGGGTCGTAGAGGTGAGTGGGAGGTGACACGTACTAATATGCAATCAGAACATAGGCGCGGACAGGGACGGGGCTGATTGGGACCCGTTTTAGCGTAAATTAGTAGCTGTGATTTTCATAATAACATTAGTATTCAAGTTTTAAAATGCCGGTTGATGAATTCTTCCATTGGAATTTTACAAGGTTTTTCCAGTTTTTTCTCGATTTATTTACAACAGACTTCACCTTTGCGCAGATGAAATAATTTCGCTTTAATACGTCTGTGCTGCTTTTAGGCAATGAAGTTATTCAGCCAAATGTAACACTGTTCATTTGACCTTAATAAAAGAAGCTAATATCTCATAAAGACGGAGATGTGTAGAAATAAGAGGTGGAGCTAATCGTGGGTCTGTGAGTTTCTTTGACTTTGGAGTTAAGGCATCATTTTGGAGTAAAAAAAAACAAATCAGGTGTCATTAGCAAACTGATATTTAACCTCGTGTATCTGAAGAAATCTCTGAGCATTTTCACCCAAACTCAAATGATCCCACAGGCCGATCGTACAAACGTCATGTACGGACTGTTTTTTTCACATATAGACTGTAAATACACTGCCTGGCCCAAAAAATAGAGTCGCCACTTGGATTTAACTCTGCAAATACGTCCAAGTCTATAGGTACGAGTCAGGTCTAGGTCAGAGAGTGAGGTCAGCTGACACCTGAATAAATTGAATGACCAGGTTATTCAATCAATGGATTTTTGGGCATATTCTAAGATGACAATGACCAGGATTCATCGAGCTCAAACTGTGACAGTGGATCAGGAGCAGAGACGTCATTTTCACACATGGATCGTCCACCACAGAGTCCAGACCTTAACCCCAGTGAGAATCTTTGTGCTGGAGAAGCTTTGAGCAGCGTCAGACTCGACCAGCATCAATGAAACAGGAGAAACATTAAAGCAACAACTGGATGGAAATAAATCTGTGACGTTGAAGAAGAGAAATCGAAACAATGACACAGAGAAAGTGACGTAATCAAAGATAAAGAACAAACAAATATTAGAGTGTGGGACCTTTTTTTTTTTTTGGTGGGGCAGTGTATAAATGGACAGAGCTAACATGCTACGGTCCAAATAGCGAGTGATAATGGGCGCACTTCCAGCTCCATCGACTCTGCGTCTGTCAGACTCATTCTGGTCTTAAATGTTCGTATTAACCCTCTACATGATCCTGGGGTTTTTATTTCACTATTGTGTCTGTAAATCAAGATATGAACATTAATAACAGACAAATCAGGCGTTTTCTTTCCCCGAGGTCGCTCCTGTTAGCGTTAGCAACAGGTTTGATTGACAGCGTTGCTAAAGGAAGGGGCGTTACCTTCAACAGCCTCGCTCCTGATTGGCTCTTTGGTTGCTATGACACTCGGGGTCTCTCTGAGCTTCATTTCGAGCTGAACGCTGCGTCTGTGGGTAAAATAAACGCATATCTCCTTGATTATTTTCATTGTTAAACTCTTGCCTCTTGTTTCTGGCTCCGTGAACATGTTTTATGTTTGTACTCGGTCTTATTCTTCTATAATCTCCTCCTGTAATTGCATTGATTACATAAACCCCAGTAGTTCAAGGACAATCAATAAGAACCAGAGCACGTATCCCCAGTTCTGTATTCCACCAGAATCCTGCATATGAAAAAGTGGCAATATTAAATGAAATGTCACAAATGTATAAGGCCACCATTAAAGTGTAGATTTGTGGCTTGCTCTATAAAAGTCGATGATATCAGTTGTCATCAGAGTGAAGTATGGGCCGTACTCTTCGTGCACATATTAACCGTCCCTACAGGCCCAGCTGCAGCCGCTTTAAGTGTGATAAAATATGCACGTTTCTGCTGCTGCTGGACCCCGGGCACCTCCACCGAGCGGCACATTCACAAGAGGGAAATAGAAATGAAATGTCCAGGTTTAAAATGGGGCAGCATCAATACGTCCTCATTCTCCAGGCTCACGGAGAGAAGGCGGAGCTGTGGTCGCTGCTCCCGGACTGAAACGGTGCAAAGTGTGAGGTCGACCGAATGTTAGAAGCTTCAGTGAGACGTGAGATGTAAATGCGCCGGACGGAAAACGCTTTTGTAGTTGGCTGGAGTCGATAGGTCAGGCGGAGGTGTGTGAGTGTGTGAGTGGACGGGTGAGTGGCGTTTTGAGAGTCTTGAAAATGGAAACGCGCCGAATAAAAATGTGGGAAGTTCGTTGAAGCTGATGAGCGGCCGATTCTGAAGCTTTGAAAGGAGGAAGGATTAAATTAAAACTCGTAAACTATTAAACGTGTTCAGAGCTCGAGCAAACCCTTTGGCACGTCAGACTTTGCTGTCTTCACTTTCATTCATTTATGAACGACTCGCATCTTCAGAGCAGCTTTTTCAGACGGAGAACTGAAGTACAAGGAGTAAAGTGCTGTACTTAAGTAGATTTTTTATGTATTTACGGTGGGTACTTTTTACAGGACTGAAAAGTAAAAGTACTTTTCATCTGATTTGAGGGGATATTTTGACCATGTTCGCGGAAACATCCTGAATAAAGTTTAAGAGTTTGAGCTTCGACTTTGAGCAAAACAAAAATAAAAACACAAAATTCAGAAGAAAAATGAAAAAATGGATTTGTTTTGTTTCTGTTGAACAAAATATGTTTCATTTTGAATCAGTGTCTCCACATTTACACTTAACAAATGAACAGCACTTTCACCACAACAATACTTTTACTTTTTAGTCTTGAAGTACATTTTTAAACCAAATACTTAAGTAGATGTTGTGATACTTTTACTTGAGTAACGTTTTACCTCTGTATCTGTAATTTTACTTAACCCTTTAAGGCCTGAGCACATTATAGACCATTATAACTCGCCCAGACTTTTTTTTTTCTTTTTTTTGCTATAAAAATCATATTAAATGAAGTATCATCATGTACTTTTGCCTCTATTGTACACATCCATCCTTACTTTGCTGCATCAAATAACTGACTGAATCCGGACGGCTCCTGCGCTCTGATTGGTCGTCTTCGAGGGCGACGTGAGCACATGACCGTAACGACAGTGACAGATTTAAAGAGCCTCGTGTCTCTGCTTTGAGACGCCGTTTGAATTTACATGAAGCGCAATTATTAGCAGAGTTACGGTGATGGAAAACACAACCATGAGTCCATCGGCGACGAGAGCATCCGACACGATAGGGTTAAGTAACAAAACTGAGCACTTGACCCAACACTGCCCCCAACAGGCAGCGATCAGCTCTCGTCTCAAATGGCCATTAATCGTCCAAAATGCACAAACCTCTGTCTTAAATGTTACAACTGATGATGTTCTACAATTAGACGCAGAGTTTAAAGGTTTGTCTGTTATTAATGTTCAGATCTTGATTTACAGACACAAAAGTGAAATAAAAACCCCAGGATCATGTAGAGGGTTAATACGAACATTTAAGACCAGAATGAGTCTGAAGCAGCAGAGACAGAGAGAGGACAGAGAGTTTTAAAAAAAACAAACTCAAAATAACAAAAAAACAAACAAAAGCAAAACAAAACAAAAAACAAAAAACAAACCCTCAAAATAACAAACAATAAATAAATGAAATCAAAATAACAAAAAAAAAACCCACCTCAAAATAACGGAAAAAAACACAAAAAAAATCAAAATAACAAATAAATAAATTAAATTAAAATAATTAAAAAAACCAACACAAAAAAACTCAAAATAACTGAAAAAAAAACTCAAAATAGCAAAAAAAAAATCAATAAATGAATTCAAAATGACCTAAGCAAAAAAAACACAAAAACACAAAAAAAAACCCTCTCAAAATAACAAAAAAAAAATTTGATAAAACATGTGTGATTTGTCTGTTATTAATGTTCATATCTTGATTTACAGACACAATAGTGAAATAAAAACCCCAGGATCATGTAGAGGGTTAATACGAACATTTAAGACCAGAATGAGTCTGAAGCAGCAGAGACAGAGTCGATGGAGCAGGAAGTGCGCCCGTGATCACTTCCTGTTTGGCAGGTTCGCTTTGTCCATTTATATAAACAGTCTATTGGTTTTAAGGATACAACCTCGTAACAAAAATCCTGAATGGATCCGTCTCGTAGCGTTCACTTTAAAGCCACTACTGCACAGTCTGTTTCCACTACAGTCCTGACATTTCCAATTTCTGTCAAACTAATTAGTCAGTCTGGGAGCCCCAAATGTAGCTGTCACTGAATGAGCTCGTGTCCCAGAAGACACGATGCTTTTTGGTGTATACAAGGAATATATCAAGTCCCTTTGAGTCGGATTTCAAATGAAACTGTCTGCTAATGTTATTGAGTTAAGATGATTTCATAAACGGATTAAAGGAAGTGGAAACGCACGTCAACAAAAGAACAACGTCACGATTCTGCTGCGGAGGATCCAGTTTTCAGTTTCTCATGAGTCTGTCAATCCTGGAGTTAAACTTAATATTTCAGGGTTTTATTTGCCCGACAGGTGAGTGGAAAGAAGCCGCCGTTTTCCATAAAGTGTCACATTTTGCCCTGATTGGATTGACAGGATTTCTACCAAGTATATTTTATTATACTTTTATAGTATTATAGTTTTATAGAGTATTTCCACTTCCTTCGTTGTCACGTTTTTAGTAAATGGTCACTTTCCGAGACGCGCAATGGACTTTACGTCAAGGAACCACTCACCTTCGGATCAGTGGGCAAATGCTCTACCAACTGAGCCACTGTCGGTCTGTGTTAAAGGTCACTTATTAAAGGTGCTGTGTTAAATTGAACTCTTTTAAAACATGAAAAACAGAGCTAGTTTTGCAGTGGTCCATAGTTATTCCTCATTCAGAGCATCGTAGTTATTCACCATGATGACTTTATAAGCACTTTACACAACTTTCACAAACCAGAGCAGGATTTTTACATGAACTCCAACTAGCATGCTGCACTTCCTGATTATGAGACTATAAAACGCTTTAAAATGAGACGCACAGTTTGATCTTAAGAGCTGCTTATGTAATAAATAAGTTTAGCTCAAACACACGGGAAAAAACTGGATACAGCTCCGTTAATAAAGAATAAAAACTCTGGTTGTGATCATGTCTTCGTCGTGTCTACATCGTGTCTACGTCGTGTCTTCGTCGTGTCTTCGTCGTGTCTACATCGTGTCTACATCGTGTCTACATCGTGTCTACATCGTGTCTACGTCGTTCACTTTTATTTTAAGCCAAACCTTTGTTTTAACTCACACTACTGCAGATATTGTTGTAGTCTTTGGAAGCGTAAGTCCATAATGTGGTAACACACCTGCGTCTACATCAGACAAACGCAGACTCCTTCAGTGTCTCCCATCGGGCGAGAAAACGACCTAATACCGCACGAACATCGATGGAGAGTTTATATCTGACAGATAATGAGAATCGATTCATTCTGAGACTCTTTGTGCAGCGTGACCCACGTTAACGCTCACGTTTGTCCCACAGTCGTATCAAAACTCTGCCACAGTATTGACAGTAGTGACGGGACTTTTGGCTCTTTTATGGGATCCGAATCTTTTGGATCGGTTGACTTTAAAGAGCCGTTCAAACAACTGGCTCTTTTTATATTTGTTTATGACAGAAGCCAAAGTGACAACACGTTTAGGATGAGTTGGATGTTTAACTCTGGAGAACCACGAGGTCAAATTGTGATCCAAAATGAACGAACAAAAAAAAAGTCAAATTTAAGTTCAAAAGCCCAGAGTGACAATTCTGGCCCCTGCATAGAGACACCTAGTGGATGAATAGTGAACTAAAATAATCCAGAGTGATAGAGACGAGATGGACGACCACATTTTGTTGAGCTGGAAAACGACACAAACAAAATTGTCTTTTCATCAAACCAGCGATTGGTAAAATTGTGTTTTGTTTTTTGTTAATCTTTTTAGTAACAGCTTGCAGAATGTCTACAAGTATGTTTTATATTCTTTTTGAATAAATTATATTCTTTAAAGGCCAAATTTATTAGGGTTAAAATTGAAAAAGTGGATATTTCAGTTTTCAGTGACTATAGCAGTAATTTAATGCATTGTTCATAATTTTCCAAAGAAGAAAAGGGTTTTTGGGTTCTCCAGGGCTAAAACTGTTCAAACTGAGAGTGGAGTGTGTTGGTTCAGTGTTAATCAGTAAAAAATTGATTAAAAAAAATTTGGTTCTTTTCAAAAATCAGATCCGGTTCCAACTGTTCACATTAAGGAACCGTTAAAAAGAGCCTTTAGTTCAGTAGAAACGTGCAACTCCAGATTCACTGAAATGATCCAAATGATTCTAGAAATGAAGGTGGAGTTTAAAAACACAGTGGAGCACTTCCTGTATCACCACATGATGACATCACAAGGTGGAACAGAGTGTTTTTTTCAGTTTGAGAGAAAAACTCAGCGTAAATCTGCAGTTTTTTGTGTTAAACATGTGAGAATTAACAAAAAAACACAACTCCAGGTCTGTTTGTGACGAGGAAACGACGTTAGAACAGATCAGAAAACAAAAAAAGAAACGAGTCCACACGATAAATTTTGACCCCAAAAAATCGTTATCGTTATCGTTCTGACACACACAGAAGCATAAGTGTGTGTAGTATCGCTCGTGTCAGGCCCGATTACTCCGCACACTTCATTCTTGGTAAACTTCCACATCACCAAACCGCGGCTACAGCGTTAGCACGAGGATTGATGCTCCGGTTATGTTCTCGCGGCGGGTCATTCGTGGCGCGGTCACCGAGACGAGCGGCGATAGGGGACTCTGAGGACGGCCGCCCAAGAAAAGGGTAGTTACACACTCCATTTGCCACGTGGACTAATTAGCATGTCAACTGTGAAAGCCCCTCCACTGAGCCGTTTAAAACAAGGAGCGAGGACGGAGCGAGGAAGGAGCGAGCGGCAAAGTACCTCGAAAATGTGACCTTTGGCGGAGGAGAAAACAGAGGAGACTCAGCCGTGTGTGTTTGTTGGCAGCTTGACAAGGTGAGGTGTGTGTGTGTGGTGTGTGGGGGTGTGTGTGTGTGTGTGTCGTGTATGTGTGTCGTGTGTGTGTGTGTGCGTCCTGTGCGAGCTCGAGGCAGAGGAGCAGACTGGAGTTTAGCATTGACTTTATCAGGGTCAAAATAATTGCGATTAACGATTTTAACCTGGATAATTATTAAAGCTGATGACAGTTTAAAATGTTTTGGATGTGAAACGTTTATTTGTACAGAACAAAAAGAAACTCAAAGTGTTTTACAGAAAAAGAAGGACGTTAAAAATCACAACACAACAAATCAAAACAGAATCAGCATAAAAGAAACATTAAAAGAGAAAAGTGTAGAATGAAAAACAGCAGGAGGCCGGTCCCTAAACCAGGACTAAACCAGGACTAAACCAGGACTAAACCAGGTCTAAACCAGGACTAAACCTGGACTAAACCAGGACTAAACCAGGTCTAAACCAGGACTAAACCGGGACTAAACCAGGACTAAACCGGGACTGAACCGGGACTAGACCGGGACTAAATCAGGACTGAACAAATGCTGAACAGGACTAAACCAGGGACTAAACTGGAGACTAAACTAGGACTTAACCAGGACTAAACCGGGATTAAACCAGGTCTACATCAGGAGCCGGGTCCCTGAAGTCCTCAGAGTGTGAGATGGTTCATGTGGCTCTTATTTAGTCCTGGTTCAGTCCTGGTCTAGTCCTGGTTCAGTCCTGGTCTAGTCCTGGTTCAGTCCTGGTTTAGTCCTGGTTTAGTCCTGGTTTAGTCCTGGTCTAGTCCTGGTTTCGTCCTCATGTGAGGTGGTTCATGTGGCTCTTATTAGTCTTTGATGCTGGTCCATGGAGAGACTTGTGACATTTCTGAACATTAAAACATCTGCTGTTGTTGTTGTTGTTGTTGTTGTTGTTGTTTTTGTTGTTTTTGTTGTCGTTGTCGTCCTTTGTGATCGACATCATCAGGGAGGAGCAGGTTTGTTCTGCACTTTCTGGAGATGTAAAGGTGATTATCTGTTTATATCAAATCTCCCATGAACGATTATTGTGGATCCTCAGGATGAATCAAAGCAGCTCTGACGTTTAAAGCCGATCTGGGCCAGAGCGAGTGTCTGGACCAAGAAATACAGCGGTCACCATCCGAACACTCCATGTTGAAACTAAAGAAAAGCCTCAATTCTCGATTTTGATCATTTTTAAAGCTCTTTTTTTAGACGATATTGTCATTTCCACCTCTCGACAGCAGCTCAGCGGGTCGGTTGGCAGTTCAAATCCCGCTCTTCGCATAAACATCATGGGTCGAGCGATAAACACGATCTGTTGTCCCGTCGTTAGCGAGCTGACGTTTTTGTTTGTTTTGTTACTACACTGAAGCGCCGCGTGAAGGTCGTTCCATTTGGGAGCCCTCGGTGAAAAGTTTAATATCCGAGCTGAGCCGCAGACGCACGGAACACGGCCTAATTCTGCCGTTGCCATGACACTTGAGCTGTTTTTGAGAGAATACAAAAACGAGGGAGCAGCAGCGGAGGTGTAAAGGGAGATGGTGAATTTGTGACCACCTCGGGGAAGGGGCCAGGGCTTTACCCATATGGCACTCACATTAAAAGTTACTACTACTTTCTGCTACTTGTTTTGCACCTCCAGCCTTACTCTCCAAGCACACACACACACACACACACACACACACACACACACACCCACACACCCCCCCCACACACACACACACCATCACACCAGCGCGATCATTTAAAGACAATCTGGGCCAGAGCGAGTGTCTTTCCCGAGAAATAGTCTGGTCACGATATGAAAAATTCAGACTCCATTTTGAAACTAAGGAAAAGGCTCAATGCAGTCGTCCTGATTGGCTGTTGGACTGTAGACCATTGTGTCGTGCGTCCTGATTGGCTGTTGGACTGTAGACCATTGTGTCGTGCGTCCTGATTGGCTGTTGGACTGTAGACCATTGTGTCGTGCGTCCTGATTGGCTGTTGGACTGTAGACCATTGTCCATCAGTCTCCTCCGTGCCGTGTCTCCTGTCCAGTACAGAATGTGTTCAGACAAATTTACATAAACGTTGGATCTCAGTGTGACTCTGAAGTGCTGTACGTTTGCAATTTGTTTTCTCCCCGACAAAACCCACAATGTCGATGAAACGTTCTGCACCGACAAAGACGCCTACGAAGGTTTGAACTTTGAGAGAGTTTAAACGAGAGAGAAATGTGAGAAAATGTTAACGCCTGTGTGAGAAAAGTGTATAAAGTGTGTGGTGAGGGGTTTTACACACAAAAACAGAGAGAATAATGTAAAAAATAAAGATGATACTTCACAGATTTTGCGTATCGTGGGTTATTTTTAGAACATGACCCCTGAGATAAACCAGGGACCAGTGAACATTAAACAGTCTCGCTTCTGATTGGCTGTTTGGTTGCTATGATACTCGCGGTCGTAATCTCAAATATTAAACTTAAAATGGCCGCTGCTAACCTCGATGAGCTTCATTTGGAGCTGAAGCTGTGGTGACGTTTCACTCTTAGTCACTTCTTTACAGTTTATGGATTAACTCGAACTTTCCAACTCTCTACAAATCATTTTTCTCTCTTATTAACTCCAAAATGTGTAAACGCAGGATCGAGCGGTGGATTATTGTGTGTGGTTTGGCTTCAAAAAGAAAAGAACTGCAAAGGCCAAAAATAAATCCGACTCAGGCCCGTGAGGCAGTGTGAGCACCTGCTGTATTGACAGGTGAAGCACTAACGACTATTAATCAAAGATGAGCTGAGTTATTAGGTTTGCTCTGAGTGGCCGGGGGATCTGAGGAGACCTCGTCCAGCTCAGTCACGCTCCGCAAATTAATGCTGTAATTGGGTTTCCACTGACCACAGGGGGCAGAATAACACACAGAGAACACAACCCCACACTCCAGCTTCAGAGAGAAAGACGATCTGAGACGGCACTTACCAAAAGTACTGACAATCAGAGACTAATCAATACTAAAACTGATACTGAAACTAGATACTCATTTAAGCAGGTGTCTGTGGGAGCTGGGATCTGTTTACTACTGATTAAAGCTGAAAATTAAAAAATGATCTTCTCTCGTTTATCTCGGGGGTCACGCTCTAAAAATAACCCGCAACAGGCGAAATTCATAGCAGTCAGCTTTATTTTTTACAATTATTCTCTATGTTTTTTGCTGTAAAACCCGTGACCACACGTGTTAATCCACCGCTCGATCCTGCGTTTACACATTTTGGGGTTAATTAGAAAGACAAATTATTTGTAGAGAGTTGGAAAGTTCGAGTTAGTCCATAAACTGTAAAGAAGTGACTAAGAGTGAAACGTCACCGCATCTTCAGCTCCAAATGAAGATCATCGTTAGCAGCGGCCATTTTAAGTTTAATATTTGAGATTATGACTGCGAGTATCATAGCAACCAAACAGCCAATCAGGAGCGAGACTGTTTAATGTTCACTGGTCCCTGGTTTATCTCAGGGGTCACGTTCTAAAAATAACCCACAATAGACGAAATCCGTGAAGTATCATCTTTATTTTTACATTATTCTCTCTGTTTTTGTCTGTCAAACCCCTCACCACACACTTTATACACTTTTCTCACACAGGCGTTAACATTTTCTCACATTTCTCTCTCGTTTAAACTCTCTCAAAGTTCAAACCTTCGTAGGCGTCTTTGTCGGTGCAGAACGTTAAAAGAGAAAACTACAGAGAAACTACAGTAGCTTCAGTATCTTTATATTTATTTGACAAACGGCTCCATCAAAACAAAACGATGTCGTCTGGTGAAATCCTCCTCTTTTATAAAAACAAGAGAGAAGGGTTTGTGTCGGTGCCTCTGTTGAACCATGTCATTGTGTTTGATTCAACCCCCATTGGGCTTTTAAACGCCGAGGCTCTGAGCTTTAAATTTTGTGGCTCGTTTAAGGCGCTAATAAATAAAGTGAAACTGTAGTCGGGGCTTAACCATATGGCAAGACAAAGCCATTCCAAGCTCATTAAAAGTTGGATTTTTTTATACCCCCAACAGGTGCGCTCAGAGTTGGTGATTAAACCCAAAGTTTCTGTCCAGATTTTCCATTTTCTCTCTTGGGGAAGCCTTGTCTAGATTAACTGCCTTTTTTTCTAATGATGGATGAGCCACGTTTTTTGGCCTTTAGACAAGATTCAGGCGCCGTAGCTGTCGTGCCAAAAGGTGATATCGTACCTGCAACCTGCCTCCTCGCCGTCTCCCTCTCCCCCTCCGGACGTGCAGCAGATGCAGACAGGAGAGCATCATCATTCGAGTGGCGCCCGCAGTCTCCGGGCGCCTCGGTGAATGCAGATTTTCTTTCGCTATTGGCTAATGTAACATGCTGTTTCCACTGTCTGCTCTCACACGCTCCCAACTTTATTAACTCCGAACTCAACTTGTGCTGCGCTGCAAGGTCAGAATGATTCTACTCGGCCCGACAACACCTCGCCGCATTAAATTTACCAATATGACTTTAGCGTGCAGACGGTGTAAAGGCTGAGGCGGCACGGGATCATTTAAAGAGCTCGTGTCACGCCGTTTTCTGTGTTTTAATGTCGTTTCCTCGTCACACACAGACCTGGAATTGTGTTTTTTTGTTTCGTTCGCACATGTTTAACACACAAACCTGCAGATTTACGCTGAGTTCTTCTCTTAAACTGAAAGAAAACGCTCTGTTCCACCTGGTGATGTCATCATGTGGCGATACAGGAAGTGCTCTGCTGTGTTTTTAAACTCCACACTCTTTCATTTCTAGAATCATTTCAGTGAATCTGGAGTTGCCTCTTATCTCGACTGAACTAAAGGTAAAAGGAGGAGTTAACTTGAAAAAAAATAAAACTAAAAACTACCACTTGATGACATCACAAGGTGGAACGTCGCACCTTGAGCTTTGGAGATGTAACAGACTAATAATAAAGAAACAACACAACTCCAGGTCTGTTTTTGTTGAGGTGTGGTAGAAATTTGAGTCGATATAAACTGCACGAAGCGTTAAAAGCCACGTCGGTGTTTGTCAAATCGTTTCGTCTCACAGGAGTCAGGACGTCTTCTGTTTTATTCCACGTGTCTGTTGTTTGATCGTCTGTGCTCTGTGCTCAGACGCTAATGTGAAGGTGTGATCTCTCTGCGCTTAGAAGGTCAAATGTCCATCCAGACTGACCTAAATGTGAATGATACTTGTATTTGAGCGTGTTTACTCCATCGTTCTGATCTCTCTGCAGTAGAAACTCTGTCTGTCTGCAGTGGGACTGTTTGTTTACCGGTGCAAACGTAATAAAAAAAACTGTTTTCTTGTATATTCTGTTGTTATTTTACAGATAATTTCCTCAACAAACTGTAGGTAACAGCTTTATACCACGACTTAAAACTACAAGAGTCCATTTTGAGTAATATCAGACCTGTAATTTAGTTTTTTCCAGAGTTTTTTTTACATGAATCTCATAATTTTACACAGGCTTCTGACTTTGCTTATAGTTAAAGATGCACTGTGTAACTTTCCTGTCGGAGGATCCACCACCTTCATGTAGATTTCTTCACATTATGGCATTAAACTTCAAAAACAAGTGCTTTTACTGCAAAGAGAAGTGCTCGAAAAACTGAGAGGGACTGAGTAACTTGGCCTGGTTATGACACATGTTCATCTCTGCTTATTTTTAATGCTTTACTGCGGAACATTCTAGGCAATACAATCTGCAACGTGCAATCTCTCCGCTAGAAAAGTCAGAATGTTTTGGCTCCTTCCTCCATAGACAAATGCGTCCTCAGCGTCCACCAGCCCGTCCTTCAGTCCGAGTTAAGAACGACAGGAACATTTTGAAGTTTTTTTCGGATTTTTTAAAACAACTTCTCCGAGAACAACATCGACTTTTACTTATCGGCCCCGCGGAACAAAAACACGACACTGGAACGGCTGAAATCTCAGAAAGTGCGGTCCGTCCCTCAGGATCCCTGCAGATTCTAAACACTTCTGACAGTTTAGCTTGAACTGAACGGAATCTACTTTGACAGGTCTTATTTTGTTTATTAAATATGGATCGTCGTGTGTGTGTGATCAAACCTGCTCAACGCTGCGGATCATGACGAGTCCACGACAGAACACGGGGCCGATCGAGGCGGACGGGAAACGATTGCCCTATAGGTCTCCTTGAAAGGGTGCAAAAACACGAGCAAACTTTTCCACCCACTCGTCCTTCCTCGGCTGTGTCTTAAAAGTGCTGTGAATAATTTACCATCTGCAGTTTGAAGACCGGGAGGGGGGAGTCTATAAGAGCCTGTCAAAAGTGCAGGAGAGAAGTGGTTTAGCCGGTACCGTGGCACACAAAGTGACTATTGATTATATGCCTTTCAATATCAATCTCCTCCGTCTCGGCACTTGACTCGCTCGCTCTTTCTGCTTAAGCGGATGTGCATATTTGGCATGTTCCTGTGCCCCTCCAGGGACATAATGCCTCCTGTTACATAACGTGAAGGTTTGCATTCACCGTGGAGGGGCTGCAGGAATAAACAGATTCTCCTGAGCAATTTTGTCATCGCATTTTGTTTGTTAGGATTTAAAATTTTTCTTCAGCAGATCATCTGTAAACACGAGTGATGAAAAGGACGAGTTTCACCTCCTGAAATGGTGTGTGGAGCCCCATTCATCACGTGTTACCTAACTCAGGATATTCACCGCGGTAAAAATAAGAAATAGAGATACATTTTTGCAGCAGTAAATGAACATTAAATGAGTTTCTAACATTATCCCCCCAAATCATGAAGGTCCTGGGTTTGATTCCCTTTGTGGAGTTTGCAGGTTCTCTCTTTGCTCTGATTTACTGCATCAAAAACAAACAAAAGGGTAATAAGAATAATTAATAAAGCAGGATTCTGTGATCCCACTAATGAACTATTTATAAAAGTGAATATATTAAAATTTACAGACATAGTTAAGTTAAAAATGACAGTTCTGTTTTGTGAATGAGGAGATTTCCTCAGTCAGACTTAAGACGTTTGAATCTAATAAAATAAGAACTAATGTGAAGCAAAATGTGACTATTTTAGGAATAAGACTTTGGAATTATCAATGGTGAATTTAAGTTCATTAAAACTCTGTCTAAATTAAAAAAATGGTTTAAAACATGATTTCATTCACACATTCACGCCGCTGTAGGTTTATATGAGTCAAGACGTCTGTGTTTAACATTTTGATTTAAATACATGGACTTTGTTTTGTGACTGTTTTCTGGATTTATGTGTTGGTCCGGACGTCTCACATAAACACATCAGCCCAGTCCTTTTTTGGTTGTAATTAATGAAAAAAATGTAAACAACCAAAATAAAATAAATTGATTCAAACGTACACAAATATTGTTCAGTTGTTGGAGCATCATCCACCAACACAAACTCCACAGTCCAGCTCCAAACTCGAACCAGCGCAGAACCACTTTGCCTCAAAACTAAGTGAGTGTTAATAACCCAAACTCATGTCACATCTGTTTAAATATAGTTTAATATATTTATATTTCTGTGAACCGTAAAGAACCTTAACCTGAAGTGAACGATGCTCAGCGTTCACATTTTTAAAACAAACAATAGTGTAGAGCTGCACGTTTGTTCACTTTCAGTAACGTAACATAACACTTTTTTCTTATGCAAATGGGGGGTCTGTCTGCAGGTTTATGACGGAATATTCAGCGGTTACCACGGTGACGCAACGCACACCTGAGCAAACAGTGAAAAAGCTTTAAATAGTCTGAAAACGTACAAAATGGATTTAAAGAGCACATTTTCTGGAGCGTGCGATCAATCTGAGCGTTCAGGGTCCTGTTCAGGTGAGAGTGAACAACTGAAAAACTGTTGGCTAATGCTAATGCTAGTGCTAATGCTAATGCTAGCTAGCTTGTGACTGTAATGTTATGTAAAGGCACAGATCAGCTCACATGTCACACTTCTGTAAATCAGTTCTTTCTGGTCAGATCATGTTAAAGCAAAACTCAGATTAAAGTCCATCTTGAGTAACAGGTTCAGACAGAGCAGTGCCTACAGTTAGCATCACAACTCCAGGGAATATTGATGACCTCAGCTGCAAAGTATCGATTCCCGTGTGTACGTGCACAGTAGAACAGGATGTAAATGTGATTTGCAAAACCACCTGCTTCATCCTAAATTACGTTGAATAATTTCCCCTCATTTTTTGACATTATTTTCATGACCCATATTCAAAAACCAAACCCAAACATCACTATATCGGTATAATTCTCTTTCACAGCCGCCGCCGCAGCCGTAGAGGGTCAGATCTCGTGGTCATGACACAAACGAGCCCATCCCTGCAGCTCTGAGTCAGGGCTGTTTTACCAGGCAAAATGAGATAATAAGACTCTCACACGGCGTCGTCCACTCCCTCCCTCGCCGCTGTCCACATTCGGTGACCTCTCTCTGCCTGTGAACCCAGCAGCGCAGCCGGGCTTTGTCTGTTATTTGCGCAAGGTTATTCCGAATGACCTCAGAGATAAAACCACAACAGTAAGCTTCAGAGGGCTGCATACCGCTGTTATTTCCAGAGAGATCTCCTAAGGCTGTTTTTTTTAATATTAGCTCGACTCTTGAAACATATTCGTAGTGGCGTGATTTAGCAAACTTAAGCGGCCAAGGTCGATTTAACTCACAAACACGCTAACTATCTCAGGTGGGTTTTGTGTTTGGGTTTTCCTGCTACACGCTACCGGATTTTTCAGCCTTAAACAATTTTTAAAAGCACGGCAAAAAGCATCAATCACAAACGTAAAGAGAATCGAGTCAGATTTTAAAGTACGGCATCGAAGAGCCCGTACACCACAAGCTAAAAGTCACGCGCGCACGTCCGTCAGCTGTTTCCTGTTTACAGTAAAACGTCTCTGAGACTCTTGAGTGTTCCGAGTCAATACTGTGTTGTTATTATTATTAGTGAAATGTGGAGCGGTGGTTCAGATAAATGCTTTTAACGCACACAACGCTGGAGATAAATCACACAGGAAGTAGAGTCGTTATCGCTAATCTGCAGCAGCTTCGCCCTGATCGTCGCTGTGTGGATGTAAACACACACACGAGGGAAATATTCTCACCTTTTTACTGTTTAACCGACGTTTTAAACTGGATGTTAGCGCCGTTTTGTCGACCGGGGTCAGTAGAGATTGACCGGAAGATTGATCGCGTTAACGTTCGCTCTTTATGACATCAACCTGGACTAAAGGTACAAACTTATTACCTCTTTGTGTAGGTCAATGCTTTTTTTATTTGTGCATTGTCTCTGATAGATAAATAAACAAAATAATAAACTAAATTCCTTGCAGAGGTCAAACGTTAATGGATAATCTGAAGGAGAACGCGTCTGTGCAATAACGTGGACTTTTTATTAAATTATTCTCACCATTTCCTGAGTTTGTATCTTGCTCCTCTGCGTCCGTGACTCCGTCTGCCCCCGACGCTACGTTTTATCGGTGACGTTTTGCGGCCACGAATTTACGATACGACAGAACAGGTCAGAGCCGTTCGAACGCCGCTTAAAAATCGCACACGAGGATCCTAAATCAGTTCACGTCCGCCTGAAGCCAAGGAGAAGAAAAAGCAGGTCCTAAATCGGGCCAATTCTCCCGTCGTGCTCGGCTTTACGATGCAAATGGGATGCAAGTGCTCCGGCAGCGCCATTTGCCACGAACGCGACTCAGAGCCAAGTCGCACCTTTTGTATTATATGATATTTGTGCTGTGGACGGGTTTAGTGCTGTTTTCAGAGCGGAGAGCATTAGCAAAGCGGGAAACATTTTATACAAGAAAAACACCAATTTAAATGTTTCTGTTTGAAATAATTGTCGTGACATTTTATTTACAGATATGTTTTTTGTTAGTTGGAATTACTGAGGTGTTTGTGTAGGTTTAAGAGCAAAAGATGGAATTTAAATGCGTCATCCGGACAAATGGTCGTAGGAGTGAAGACGTTTAGCTGCTCGTCCAAGCCGCGGCTTGGACGAGCAGCTAAACGTCTTTACTCCTACGACGATTTGCTCTGGATCAGACCTGGACGATTGAGGGATTACACCGACACGTAGGGTTAAAAAATCCACATTGTCACGTAATAATATATAAATAAAAATCGAGAAATGCCACGATGAAAAAGCCTTTAAGTTCTGCAGTTTGAAACAGGAAGTCAATGAAGCTGGTTTAGATCACAGACTGTTTACATAAATGGACATAGCTAACCTGCTAGCCGCCGCGTTCCAAACAGGAAGTGGAGAAAAAGTTGTATAATTTCGTGTTGCATGTATTTGAGAGTCGACCTGAACAATATTTTTTGGTGACAATGTTTGGAGCGTGTGTACATTTTTTTTCTTCTTTCAACAAAAGACGGTAGAAGACACAGGTTCCAAAAGGTTTAAACTCTCTCCTGGAGCGTTAGAAGTAAATATGCGCAAACTGTGCTAAAGTGCTAAGGTTGTAGGGATACGTGGATGCAGTGGCCGGGTGGAGTCGAGCCAGAGGAGCAGCGTCAGGGCGGAGGAGGCGGGTGGATGCGCTGGGTCACCTCAGCACAGACACAATTGTTATTTATAAAACCCCAGCTGCAAACATAGACTGTTTATATAAATGGACAGAGCTAACCTGCTAGCCGCCGCGTTCCACGTAGGAAGTGATCATGGGCGCACTTCCTGCTCCAATTCACTTTTTTCTCCATTTTTTTTTTTTTTATTCTTTATTATATAGTTGTTGTTTTTTTGTTTTTTTTTTGTTTGGTTTTTTTTGTATTTTATTTTTAGTTATTTGGGGTGTATTGAGTGTTTTTCGTTGTTTTTTTTGAGGGGGTTTTCTTGAGTTATTTTGAGTTTATTTTTAAAGGGTTATTTTTTATTTTTTTTATTTATTTATTTTTTGTTATTTTTATTATATAGTTGTTTTTTTAGTTTATTTTCTTATTTTTATTTATTTGGGGTGTGTTGAAAGTGTTTTTTTGTTATTTTTGTTTTTTTGTTTGTTTTTTATTTTGAGTTGTTTTTTTTGTTTGGTTTTTTTGTTTGGTTTTTTTGAGTTTATTTTCAGTTTTGTTTTGGTTTTTTTTTCTTCATTATGGTCCATAAATCATGATGCACCCACTGTCACATGACTCGCTGATAACACTCCTCCCCCCCTCACCCACGACTCCTTCCACAGCCTTACTCAGATCACTTTATGCTCCAAATATGAAACTCGTCTCCAAATCCACCTGTACACCTGCTCTAGACTCTGCGGCGACGTCAAACTCACTTAATCCATTTCTATGTCCAGTCTCTGTTTTAGATCAATGTGGCTGTTTACAGTGAACCAAATAAAGATCTCCTGGTCCTCGTGCGTTCACTCGATGCTGTTTGTGCTGTACATTCTGTTATTCTCTTTAGACCAGTGGAAATCTACCACATAAAACGATCAATCCTGTGATATTTATTGAATCCCATGAATCCATCTCCTGTTTCACCCTCACAACTTATGAAAAATAAAAGAATCACATCATATTTTTGTCTCCACCGTGTTTGTGTGAGACCCCTCCTCATCAGACGCCAAAGGAATAATAATAATAATAATAATAATAATAATAATAATAATGCATTTTATTTATAAGCGCCTTTCAAAACACCCAAGGACTGAACAAGATAAAAATGAGATAAAAACAAACAAATACAATAAAACGTGACAAAAAAATGGTTGATAAAAGACGTGTGATTGTTACGAGAGACAGGACAGACTGAAGAGGGGAGTTTGAGTCTGGATTTGAAGAGTGAAGAGAGTCTAAGGAGATCAGGAGGAGAGAGATCCAGAGCTGAGGAGCAGAGGGGACAGTGAGCTGGAGAGAGGAGGAGGAGGAGGAGGAGAGGGGACAGTGAGCTGGAGAGAGGAGGAGGAGGAGGAGGAGAGGGGACAGTGAGCTGGAGAGAGGAGGAGGAGCAGAGGGGACAGTGAGCTGGAGAGAGGAGGAGGAGGAGCAGAGGGGACAGTGAGCTGGAGAGAGGAGGAGGAGGAGAGGGGACAGTGAGCTGGAGAGAGGAGGAGGAGCAGAGGGGACAGTGAGCTGGAGAGAGGAGGAGGAGCAGAGGGGACAGTGAGCTGGAGAGAGGAGGAGGAGCAGAGGGGACAGTGAGCTGGAGAGAGGAGTAGGAGGAGCAGAGGGGACAGTGAGCTGGAGAGAGGAGGAGGAGGAGAGGGGACAGTGAGCTGGAGAGAGGAGGAGGAGCAGAGGGGACAGTGAGCTGGAGAGAGGAGGAGGAGCAGAGGGGACAGTGAGCTGGAGAGAGGAGGAGGAGCAGAGGGGACAGTGAGCTGGAGAGAGGAGGAGGAGGAGCAGAGGGGACAGTGAGCTGGAGAGAGGAGGAGGAGGAGGAGCAGAGGGGACAGTGAGCTGGAGAGAGGAGGAGGAGGAGCAGAGGGGACAGTGAGCTGGAGAGAGGAGGAGCAGAGGGGACAGTGAGCTGGAGAGAGGAGGAGGAGGAGCAGAGGGGACAGTGAGCTGGAGAGAGGAGGAGGAGCAGAGGGGACAGTGAGCTGGAGAGAGGAGGAGGAGGAGGAGCAGAGGGGACAGTGAGCTGGAGAGAGGAGGAGCAGCAGTGTGGAGGAGGTCACATATGTATGAAGGTTGTGTGTTGCTTTGTGGTAATTAGTATTTTGAAGTGAATTCTCTGTTTTTAGTGAGGTACGTGAAGCCAAACACATTTAAAATCACCTCAGTCCATTTGGCTCTTTCTCCTAAACAGTGACACCAAACTCAAACTTACCCTGAGATGAAGCAGGACGTGTGCGGAGGGACGTGGGAAAAAGCGCTGAGTGCACGATTCTCCTCTTACTTACAGCGCCCCGGAGTCTCTGTGGTGCATCAGGGATCTCCCGTCTCTCCTCTTCCGCTCCAGGTATCGAGGCGCAGAGCAGCGTCCGACCTGGTCCGTCCGGGCTGTACCTCTGCTGAGCGAGCGAACAGATTAAACCTCTTCCGCTGTAGTGAAACGCTACGGGAGACTAGCCAACCGTCTGCTGCCCGCGAGGATTTTAGGCATGGCTGATCTGGCAAAATGGAGTGCGATATTTATACAGGCCAAACATTTGTGTGACTCCACAGACCCGGCACTCGACGTGGAGGAAAATCGGCAGCTATAAACGGCTATTTATTTGGAAATTTACAGTACACAGAAGCCTCGTAAGATACTGTCACCAGCGGGTTTGATGGCGTGTTGGAGCCGTGATATCAACGTTTATTACAGATTTGGGTTTGGAAGTGCTCCCTACATTATCAGCAGCGGTTATGTATTTATACTTGACTGGGCTCATTGGAACAGCTCTGTCATTTATAAGGACCTTGGTTTTAAACGCCGCGGCTCTGGGGTCGGTGTAATGTCTGGAGTCGTATACTCGACTCAGCGGGTGATCAGTGGTTTGGAAACACTGGCTTTTCTCCGTCACCTCCACTTCTGCTACGACTCCGAGTTTGATGAAGATGGTGTAGCTTTTTTTTAAACATTTTTGGACAGAATCGTTTGCGTTGATCTCGGGATAAGGGATCGTTTGGAGTGTGTGACGTCTGTTTGAGTCGTCCGATTAGCACATGCTCCAAAAACATCGTTAAGTGTCAAACGGGGAGATGTTGGCTTAAGATTAAAACATAAATTTGAACTTGAGTGAAGTGATAAAGACGATAACGCTGGCGACTAAGAGGATTTCCATGTCCAAACTACAGAACTGTCACAACACTCAGATTTCAAACTTGATTTCACTCCCACGACGATGAAAAAAAACCCAATTTTTTCATGATAAATTTACTTCTTCAATGCAGAAAATGGAGTTTCTTTGTGGTCTTGTTCTACACTACCAACATAAATGTCATTTTTTCACTATCAAAACTCGCTGTGTGCGTCTCATTTTGATCCCAGCGTTAGTGTCAGGTAGGATCGAGGTGTTTCTTTGTTGATAACACTCAAATAAAGAGATTTACCATAACAAAAGACATTTAACACTTCTGCATTTCTACTCATTTCTTCACACTTAAAGCGCACGCATCACGCTGTTTTCTGATCTGTTCTAATGTCATTTCCTCATCACAGACAGACTTGGTTTCCTACATATTTAGGCTGAGTTCTTCTCTCAAACTGGAAACGCTCTGTTCCACCTTGTGATGTCATCATGTGGTGATACAGGAAGTGCTCCACTGTGTTTTTAAACTCCACACAACTTCATTTATAGAATCATTTGGATCATTTCAGTCCTGGAGTTGTCTCTTATCTCGACTGAACTAAAGGTAAAAGAAGGAGGAGTTAACTTAAACTACCACTTGATGACATCACAAGGTGGAACGTCGCATTTTGATCTTTGTAGATGTTACAGACTAATAATAAAGTGTGACTCGAACATGTGTGAATGAAACAAAACACAACTCCAGGTCTGTTTTTGATGCGGTAACAGCTTTAGAACACGGTTTAACGCTCACAAGAGTCAAGTGTCCGTAACGTACGACCTTTAACCTTTAGTCCACAGGAGGGCAGCACCTTTTACACTCACACTTCCTTGGAATCTCCTCTTATAGAAGTCGCGTCCGTCTCGGTTCTCCCCATCGTGTTCTCGTTGCATAATTGAAGTGCCTTTGGGGTGCTCCTCCTGATTGAAGATTCTTGTAGGGACAGTGAAGATCTAACGGCAGGATTAGTCAGGGGGAGCTAATATCCTTCCTCCCGCTGCCGCCGCCATGTTTTTCTTCTTTACCTTGTTCCTCCGAGGCCAGCGGCTCCTGTCAGGTGAGCGACGGCGCGATGTGTCGGCACGAACGGCCTCGGACAGCCACAGAAACACCGGCCCCTCTGTAATCCTTCTCCCCGCCATCGATTTGGAGGCACTTTGAACGGAATAGCTCTTCTTTGGGGGGGAGTGAGCAGAGACACGGAGGAAACCCCCCCCCCTCCAAAAACAGCGCGTGGAACAGCTCGTTTGTCGAGTGCACGGCCGAGCAGCCAACCTGAACCACGCGCGAATTGGATCACCTTTCGCCGGCCCGCTAAGCACGTGATGAATGGAGCCAACGTATATTCGCCGTGGAAACCCATCGCAGTGAAAGCGGTTGGTCCAAATGAAAACATTGGTTGACAGATCTGAATTTTTTAATGTATTTTCTGATCTTATGTAACGTGTTTATTATGTGAACCTTTTGTCCCGTTCACTAAGTGGAACAAAGCTCTCATTTTTCCCTTACTATTATTCTACATTATTTATTAAAGATACATTATGTAACCTTTCCAGTGGTCCGGTTATTCCTCCAAGTGCTTATCCCCATGGAGATGTTATTGTCTCACCTATAAAGTTCCCCAATATGGCATTAAACTTATCTATGTAGCATTTATTTCATTGTTTTGTTTTGGTTTTATTGCTCAAAAATATCACGTTCATTCTTGTGGTGCAGGCTCGCCTCTCCGCAGATTTGACCTGAATCTTTATGTGATGGCGCCACCTGCTGGTCCCCACAGAGATGTTATTGTCTTACCTATAAAGTTCCCCAATATGGCATTAAACATAACTATGTAGTCTTTATTTCATTGTGTTTTATCACATTCATTCTTGTGGAGCAGGCTCGCCTCTCCGCAGACTTGACCTGAAGAGCTTCACGTGATGGCGCCACCTGCTGGTCCCCGTGGAGATAGAGAATTTAAAGCATACTGTGGAACATTCAAGGCATGTGAATTATCTTAAATTTTGGTCACTTTTTTTTTTTTTTTTTAGATATTCAAATTTCTTTTTTTCAATATTTCTTCATTTTGCTGAAGGAACATGAATAATTCACAAAAACGATGAACTCTTTTGAAAGTAGATTGCATTTTTAGACGTGAGAATCGTCGCAGCTCTTTAGGTTTTGCGTGTTGTCCTCAGATCACAGTTTTTATTCATAGAAAGAGGAACAGGACGTTACCAGTGGGTTTGGTCCAGACACGGAAACCCACCACTGCTCCACTGTGGAAATGAAAGTTTAACGAGTGCGATGGAGCTTTTAGCGTTCACACTCTCCTCCTTCTGTTTCCATAGCGTTTATTCTGAGCCTGAAAGCCGCCATCGCCGACTTTGTGAATAATTTACTGCATCTACGGCCGCTTTACCGTACAGGACTCAGAAAGACTGGGACGGACGCACGTATCGGTCAGACGCCGTTTACTAGAGCTGGTTGGTACAATCCTGTAGCGATCAATGAGTTAACGACCTCAATACAAGGGCCGGCGGTGGCTCAGTCGGTAGAGCGTTTGTCCACTGATCTGAAAGTTGGCTCTTTAAATCCCGCTCTCAACATAAACATCGTTGGTTGAGTGGTCACACCCACTGACCAATACGATTCCAGCTCCCAAAGATGATGACTGTTGCGCTGCTGCGATGTGCGCACCTCCGGCTCAACTGACTTGATTCTGTTTCTGTTGAAAAACAACCCTCTGTCTGTCTCTGCTGCTGTCAGACTCGTCATTTTGGTCTTAAATGTTCATATTAACTCGCTCTACGTGATCTTGGGGTTTATTTCTTTGAGCTATTTTGAGGGGTTTTTTTTAGTCTTTTTTTTTTATTTCATTTTTATTGTAATTTTTTTGTTATGTTGTGTGTTTTTTTTAGTTTATTTTCCTTTTTTAGTTATTTTGAGGTTTTTTTGTCTTTTTTTAGTCTTTTTATTATATTTTTTTGTTATGTTATGGGTTTTTTTTTGTTTATTTTCCTTTTTTAGTTATTTTGAGTTTGGTTTTTTTGGGGTTTTTTTGTGTTTTTGTTGTGTTGTTGTAGGCAGTCATCTTGGAGCAGGTCGTAGGTCGCAGGGTCAGAGGCAGAGTCGCGGTCGTGGAGAGCTGGGTCAGAGACGGAGGAGCAGAGTGGTTCCAGGGAGCGGGATCACGATGGAAACACGAACAAATAAACTGGAACATGACATGAAAATGACAAGACGATCTGTCCCTGAGTGTCGGGTCCTCAGTCCTTTCGTCCTCACAGGTGGAGCTCGATTGATAAGAGTCGCAGGTGTGAGTGGGAGGAGCCAGAATCTCCACCCAGCTCCAGGCTCAAACACAGAACGTACAAAAAAAAAACAAAAACCCTGACAATAACTGTGGGCAGGACGGGGCGTTACCTTCAACAGCCTCGCTCCTGATTGGCTCTTTGGTTGCCATGATACTCACGGTCAGAATTCCAAATATAGAACTCCGCTCCAGATTAGCCGCTATAACTGCTAGCCCTCGTTGAGCTTCATTTGTAGCTGAACACTGCGGCGTCACACTTGCTCGCTCCACTTCTTTAGTCAGTCTGTGGACACTTAACCGTCCTCGTCCCCCCGTGTCCCCGTACGCTGGGGCATGGTGTAATTTTCTGAAATGCTGCGTGTCAGAATGTCAACAGAAAATTACAGCTGGAGAGAAGGAAGCAGGAGATAAGAAAGTTGAGGAACAGTTGAGTAATTTCTTATAATGATTCTTCATTTTACATTTTTGCTCCGTTACTATAATCTGGGCCCAATCTAAATTATGTTAAGAGTCACACCAATTATCTTAAAGGTCCCCGTGGTGCAGTCGAACGAATTGAAGCCACTGGGTAAGATGTTGGAGTCACGTCAAATAAAAGTGGTGCATTTTTAATATGGCTTCAGTTAGAAAAGAGACTCGGGCGGAAGATTAATCTCATTGAATCAAAGACTGTTATTTGATTAAGTAACATAATGTCCGCCGCAGGGGACAAATACCCCGTCTCTATGGTGTTTTATGAAGTAGAAAACCCGCTAACCCTGGGATTTTATGTGGCATTACAGCGTTGAAATGAAACGTCAATGCTTTTTGAATTTAAAATATGCGTCTTAGAACAGAAGCTTGAATTTTAAAACGAGAAATCCAAATCCAATCAGAATAATTTTTGCATAAAGTGTTTTGTATTTTGTCATTAAAAAGCAAAATATGTACTTAAAACAGTTGTGACCTCGGGAAAAGAAGGCGTCTGATTTGTCTGTTATTGATGTTGAGTTACGGACAAAATTGTGAACGTAGCAGCTAGCGTGTTAGCTATGTCCATTTATATATACAGTCCATGGTAAATTATATATCATAGATGGGGGATTGTCTTTCCAAACTAAAATCTCTTCTTTAACTCTCCTCTCAGACCATTAATTTTCTTTGGCTCAGATCTGACCCTCTCTCTGTTCAAAGTTGTGGTCAGTGTCTTTGAGATGCAGATGAACAGCAGACTGTGTCCTGAGCTGCTCTCTCTCGGTGTTGGCTCATTCTTTTATGGAGCAGCTGTTTAGTTTCTCACTGCACTCTGGTTTTGTCCTTTGGGTGAACCAGTTTGTGTCTTAAAGTGTTTGTAGGTTTGAAAAAGACTGAAATCTCACACTATCTAAAGATTCTCTGAAGTAAAATATGTAATATAGAACCTTTTAAAATGAACTAGTTCTGTTTTTCACATTTATACTGTGAAGTACTGTGCCTTTGAGAATATTCACAATATTACTTCACCAACTCGACGGTCCATAATTGCTGGGTGCTCCAATGCGAGAAAAATCACAAATGACCAAAATGAAAAGAACTGTTTTCCTGCTCCATGTTTGATCAGCGGAGACGGTCTGAGATTTCCCTAGTTCAAAGAGCAATCATTTGGAGCGTAGCGTCGTATCACCGCACATCGACACAAACACTCAAATCTTGTGTTTTTAATTGCAATTTTGATCTTTTTTTTTTTTCCCAAGTCAACATTAATGTGCAAATGCGACTGATTGTGTTTGTCCATAACGTCGTCATCACAAAAATCATCTTGTTTTTGTGAACTCTTTCAAAGGACAGTTGGAGGATGCAGTTTAAAAAGATGGATGATTGCTTTGGAGTATAAAAAAAACACCAATTTATTTGTCTGGGAAGCTCATCTTGAAACTAAACTTTCTTGACAGCTATCTCTCGGCGCACACAGCTCTTAAAATGAATCCCCAACTTGCACAGTGTGAACTTTTACTGAGAAAACCAATACGTCTTGAAATACAGTCTTCTTCTTATATACAATGTGGTGTTGTCACGATACTAACATTTCAAACTTGGTTCAGCTCGGAGGGAAAGGCTCGAGACAATATCATTTTCGATATCACACTGATAGAATGAAATATTCAGCATGAAATAACATAGTTTTCCCGTGTGGTTCTATGCTAATGTTGGTAAAGCTCAAGATTACGCTGAAACTGTTGCTTCGTAAATCCAGACTGATCTCTCTGTGTTTTTTATACAGATTGAAATAAGTCTGGTCCCGACGTTCTCCGCCAAATGAAGCTCAGAGCGGTTATTAGCATGTTTGGAATTCTGACCACGACTATCATAGCAACCGAAGAGCCAATCAGGAGCGAGGTTGTTGAAGGTAACGCCCCGTCCCGCCCACACCGCTGGTTTAGCAGGGAGCGGACACTTAGCAACGCTGTCAATCAAACTTGTTGCTAACGCTAACAGGAGAGACCTCGGGGACAGAAGGACCTGATTTGTCTGTTATTAATGTTCAGATCTTGATTTACAGACACAATAGTGAAATAAAAACCCCAGGATCATGTAGAGGGTTAATACGAACATTTAAGACCAGAATGAGTCTGAAGCAGCAGAGACAGAGAGAGGACACAGATTTTTAACGTGATCACTTCCTGTTTGTTCCATTTGATTGTATCTCCTGATCACATCCATTTTTTTCAGTGACACGTGAAACGAAGGTGCTCATTGGTCTCTTATGATTTACAAATAAAATAAAATGTAGCGCTTCGCCCATCGAGTCTGCAAAAGTCCGTCGTGTTTTTCTGCCTAATGTGATATTTTTGTTCTTTACATTTCCCAGTACAGACGGACCACACTCGTCCCTGATTGGCTAATCCACCTGACAATCACGCCCAGATGTGACCAGACTCACATCTTTGCAAAATGTAGAAGAACATGTGTTTTCTGGATCCGGGCAAACTAAAACTGTTAAAGAAATGTCTAATTTTGTCATGTTTTTTTTCCCCCAGTATTGATATAGTTAAATTGACCTCTTTTCGATCCTGGCTTTAGTATCGATTCTTTTGACACGTCTAATACAGTGTGTTCACCGCGGCTTTATAACTCGTCTCAGTCTATTCAGCACTCGGTTGGCGACATGGAACTTGGGTTTACGGGGTCATAAGGCACGAAATGAAAAATCCTCCTTGTCTGGAGTGAATATCGGCCGTCTTGATTTCAGCGCAAAATCAATACCGTCTAAAGTGCATCGTCGCGTGTGAAGAAAACGGCTAGAAATAGAAGGATGATGTTGTAGAAAGGGCAGGGGCGAAGCTGGGCAGATAAACACCTCCCCCCTTCATGTGGTCTCTTTTAAGGTGGCATTTTGTCTCATTTTATGCTCAGCCGTGCGCTAATAGGAGCACTTTGTAATTACTTAGCGAAAGGTTAGTTTGCGATACGTGCCTATGGAATACCATTACACGACGTGACGCATTTACTTTACCTCGTAGCACACGTGGGGCTCCATTAGAGACTCAGATATTGACATTAGCTAAATACCACATATAAAATGGTAATGGGTGAAGATGGAGCGGCTTTTCCTGCAGCGACGGAGATGCCGACCCCGTCCATTTTTTAAATAAGCTGCTAACTTTCTCAAACTATTGGAAATCATTTCATTATCGGCTGTTTGTGAGAGTTGGGCGAGTGTTTGTCCACTGAAACCCAAACTTGTGACCTCGGAAAAGGACTGTACAGAGGTCCTTTGTTTGTCTCGGGGGTCACGTTTAAAATAATAATAATAATAAGTATCAGCTTTATTTTTTACTCACATTTAAAAAATAACCCACAGCAGGTGAAATCTGTGAAGTATCATCTTTATTTTTTACATTATTCTCTCTGTTTTTGTCTGTAAAACCCCTCACCACACACTTTATACACTTTTCTCACACAGGCATTAACATTCTCCCTGGAAGTAAGTTTTATTAAAGCCAAAGGAACCACATTTCCATGGAAACAGGCCAAGTAACAGTCAGGTTTGTGGAGATGTGAGCCCACTCACAGTATGGACACACGTTTTTTTTCTACTTTTTTGTGCAATAAAAGCATCTGAAGTGAAGAACATCGATTTTTTTTTTTGTCTATTTTTGGCTAAAGGGTTACACGGTGGGGCTTTAAATACAATTAGCTCAGTTAATTTAGCAGATTTAGCGTGTACACTGGTCCCTCGTTTATCGCAGGGGTCACATTTAAAAAAAATAAAAATAAATAAGTATCAGCTTTATTTTTACTATTATTCTATATGTTTTGCAGCTGTAAAACTCCTCACCACACACTTTATACACTTTTCTTACACAGGCAAATTTACATAAACGTTGGATCTCAGTGTGACTCTGAAGTGCTGTACGTTTGCAATTTGTTTTCTCCCCGACAAAACCCACAATGTCGATGAAACGTTCTGCACCGACAAAGACGCCTACGAAGGTTTGAACTTTGAGAGAGTTTAAACGAGAGAGAAATGTGAGAAAATGTTAACGCCTGTGTGAGAAAAGTGTATAAAGTGTGTGGTGAGGGGTTTTACAGACAAAAACAGAGAGAATAATGTGAAAAATAAAGATGATACTTCACAGATTTCACCTGTTGCGGGTTATTTTTAGAACGTGACTCCCACCAGAAACAAGAGACCAATGTACGGCAAATAAAAATATAAACTACATGGCAATAAACATAAAAATAAACAAATACAGAATATACAGAAACACAGGAAATATATTAGAGATTCACTGTTTATGATGATACAAAACAGTAATGAACAAACATTGAGACCATGGCATTTTTGTCGCATAAAGTAAAAAATTCCGAGTGCCCTTGAACGCACCACGGACGACGGCAGAGAGCGGGGAAAAGGCAAAGGTCTGCTGGTCCATGAACGCATCACTGGCGCATTATGGAACAGCAAAGAACAAAAGAAACAGAACGAACTGAGGCCGGATTGACACGATATGAACCACAAATAATAATAATAATAATAATAATAACATTGACTGACTCTGACCAGAAGTTCCTGATTGGTTGAGGAGTGAGACGGGCTGATCTCTGATTGGTTAAGACGGTCGCTGGGCTCAAATGTCCAAAAAAATAATGAAAAAAATAGTGAAAACCTAATGACTAAACTAAGAACATCATCAACAGATTAAAAACAACGCAAATAATACAAACAAAATGACACTTTTCACAGGTTCCTTGATGTAAAACACTGAGGGACTTCAAGGTGAAAAAGCGCGAAATAAAAACGACACAACAGCGAAATAAAAACACCAGGATCATGTGGAGTGGGTAAAAACAACATTATAAGGTCAGAACGACAAGACGACAGCAGCAGTTACAAGGCGACGTTTTTCTCGAGTGAATTGGAGTCGATGGAGCTGGACGTGCGCCCATTATCACTTCTGATTTGCAACGCGGCGGCGAGCAGGTTAGCTACGTCCATTTACATAAACAGTCTTCGCTCGCTCCTCAGCTTGATCAGATTTGACATATGAGCCAAATTAAAAAAACAGAGATGCAAACAGAGCTGCAGACACCAACTCCAGCCACTAGGGGTCAACCTTTTGCTTCTTGTCAAGTCGTACGCACCTGTTTTTCTTACATTTTTCACTATATGTAAAACAAATTTGATCTTGTGACTTCCCCCTCAAAGATCATCGCTCGCTCCATCGCCTCCATATGCGCCGCCGTTACATGTGACGCTGGAAATAAAATTACACCTTCCCCATCTGTTATAGTCACTTTACAAAGTATTTTTGTCTCTCCTGCCTCCCGTCTCCCGTCTCCTGCCTCCCGTCTCCCCCCTCCAGCCTCCCATCTCCCCCCTCCCGTCTCCTGCCTCCCGTCTCCTGCCTCCCGTCCCCTGCTTCCCGTCTCCTGCCTCCCGTCTCCTGCCTCCCGTCCCCTGCTTCCCGTCTCCTGCCTCCCATCTCCTGCCTCCCGTCTCCCCCCTCCTCCCTCCCGTCTCCTCCCTCCCATCTCCTCCCTCCCGTCTCCTCCCTCCCATCTCCTGCCTCCCGTCTCCTCCCTCCCATCTCCTCTCTCCCGTCTCCTCCCTCCCGTCTCCTGCCTCCCGTCTCCTGCCTCCCGTCTCTTGCCTCCCGTCTCCTCCCTCCCGTCTCCTCCCTCCCGTCTCCCAAACTGTCCCCCACCTCCAGCGACTCGTCTAATGGCGCGCTCTTTCCTGTCAGCACGGGGGAAGATTTGACCAAAACTGTCATTCTTGGCGACGCAGCAAATTCCCCCATCAACCTCCGGGGGCGCCGCGAGTGTGAAAAAGGTCAAAGACGTCAAAGTTCCTCACACGCGCTGTCTTCACGCCCTCGGGAGCGGGTGAAGTGTAGTCTTAGAGACGCACGGCTGCTGTTGACTGATCTCCCGTCTTAAGTGAAGAGTTGGGTCCATTTTGTCCACGTCGGCTCGGCGCACACACGTCTCCAGCGTCCGTCGACCTTTAGACTGTAATATTTTCAAAGCCATATCGTTGACCCTCCTGACCTCGCTTCACTGTTGAGAAAGACTCTGCCCAGTTTCCCCGTAAAGAAATGGTGCAATTATTTTGAGGCAGAGTGTGAGAACAAGTACGATGGTGTGTTTGAGTGAGCGGGTGTTTTACTCCGACTGTCATCAGCTCTACAGGCGTCAGGAGTGTGTCAGGAGTGTGTCAGGAGTGTGTCAGGAGTGCATCAGGAGTGTGTCAGGAGTGTGTCAGGAGTGTGTCAGGAGTGTGTCCGTCCATAAAAACACCAATATACTGTGAGATTTACACGAGCAGGTGTAGCAAAATATATATATTTTTTGTGAACACCTCCATCCGTCCATGTTCTTCCTCTTATGCGGGGCGGGGTCTAAGCTCTAAGCAGGGACTCCCAGACTTCCCCCAGCCCAGACACTTCCTCCATTTCCTCCGGTGGGACCCCAAGGTGCTCCCAGCCCAGAGACATAGTCCCTTCAGCGTGTCCTGGGTCTTCCCCGGGGCGTCCTCCCAGTGGGACATGAGCACCTTCCTCGGGAGACGTTCCGGGCTCAATGTGTAGGAGCAGTGGCTCTACTCCGAGCTCCTCCCGTGTGAGCAAACTCCTCACTCTAAAAACCTATTAGTGCTAAAACATTTTATTTTGTGATATTTTCCATTTTGAATAACTTTTCAAAATGTCTTGTTATTTTTTGTATCACACTTATTATCGCTCTATGGTTCCACTTTGTACTTGTTTCACGGGGGCTGTATTTGTTGTGACACACCTCGTGGCACATGTGACTGTGTCTGTCAGAGCGACGAGCTGCTGGTGAGTCGTGCTTCACTGTCTCCCTGAAAAAAATCGACCTAACACTTGTTTTGGCATCGTTGGACTTGAAAATTGGCCTAAAATATAAAGTTTAATGAACAAATGTGTCACAATTTAAAATAATCTTCATTTTTGGCATTAAAAAAAAAGCGTTTTTTGTGCCAATTTTGATTTTATTTTTTATTTTTTGTTTGTTTGCAGGGAGTCAAGTGTTGCTGTCCAATAATTTATGCCTTTTGCCACTGTTCTAAAAATTTATTTCCATGATTATTTACTTTGTCGAGTCTCATTGAAGCATCAAAACGACGCACAAACACATATGTACTTTAACAAAAACTCAAAATAACTCAAAACTTGTTTCAGATTTTTGCTTTTGTCACAGCGTTTGACAATGGGCATTCTTCATTGTTTGTTTATTGTAAAGCTCGTGGAGAGAAGGTCATGGGTTTGCGGAGTGGAAACGTGAACGCAATTTGAAGCTAAAATATAAAAAGATACTTATTTAACTTATTTTCTTTGCTGCTTAAGTCCGTTTCCTGTACTTCTGTCTGTGTCGTCGTAGGAGTGAAGACGTTTGTCTGCTCATCCAAGCCGCGGCTTGGATGAGCAGACAAACGTCTTCACTCCTACGACTTTTTATATTTTAATTTTTCTTTTACTATGATCAGACCTGGACGACTGAAGGATCACGCAGACATCTTTATTTTCTTTGTTTTGTGTGTGTAAAAAGTTGTAAGAAAAGCAAAAAGCAGCAGTTTTTTTGGAGCGTCTCTCAAAGTGAAGTTGTGCGAGTTCTAAAACAGCCGTGCACGTATTTTGATAATAAAATAATAGCGGCTGATGCTCAAATCCTCATTAGTTTTTCTGCTAAATCGATTGTTTTTGTGGTTACTGTCTTACCCACACTGAGAATAAAACTGATCTGTGTCTAAACCTCCTCGTCAAACCTTGAGTCTGGTTAGTGTTTGAAAGTGAGACCGCAGGGAATACGAGGTGCCACAGGGGGGCGCCAGAGGAAAAAAACAAAACAAAAACACAAAAAAAGCTGTTGTTGAGTCCTTAAGCAAGACACTTGACCCACATTGTGTAGTATGAATAAGGCGTGAGCGCGAGGTGGAGGTCGGAGGAGCCGATGGAGCGGATTGGCAGCTTCGCTTTCGTCAGTGTGTCCCAGGGCAGATGTGGCTACAACATTAGCTTATCACAACTGTAAAGAGCTTTGGGTGTCAGGAAACTGTATGAATCCAATGGTAAAAAAAAAAAAAAGAAAAAAGAAAAAAAAAAAAGAAGGTAAAATAATAAAATTAAATGAAATAATGATGGTAAAAATAGAATAATAATAAAATGCATTAAATAAATCCTGTGAAAATATGTTTACTAAATAGTAAGTTAAAAAAATTGTATAAAAAAAGTAAAAATAAAAAAATAAAAATGGTAAAAATAGAATAAAAACAAAATAAAATAAATAAATCCTGTGAAAATATATTTACTAAATAGTAAGTTAAAAAATTGAATAAAAAATGGTAAAAATAGAATAATAATAAAATAAAATAAATAAATGTTGTGGAAATATATTTGCTAAATAATAAATTAAAAACGTTCTACACCCAGACCATAGACTTCCATCACACATTCCACCAGAGCGTCTGCACTGATCCCTCTGACTCGTCACAGTGAAGGACAAATGGCATTTGGAGACAGGATCTCATTTTGCTTTGACGCTCAGGTGTCTCCAAAGCTCAGACCCTCTCGTATGAAAAGGTCAGATGCCCTCCCTGTCCACTCCACCCGCCCCCACTGCTCCGAGTGCTGTTAACTTTCTGAACTCCATTTCAGTGTTAACGGCGTCGAGTCCTTGTCTTCTGAGGATTTTCCGTGACCACGCTCTGAAGACGTCTTATTATCAGCTTTCAGTTTCGACAGATGTGATAATAACCAGGCAAAAAGCGGGAATTGAGATGTTTGTCAGTAATTTCCTGGTACTAACAAAAAACGAAACAAAAAAAAAAAGCTAAAATGTTCCTGTCTGTCTCAAATCGTGTTAAATTTGTTATTTTCAGGCTCTGGATGTGCAGCCAAAACTCTTTGCTTCATGTTCTTTGGTTCTGCTTCACGCACACAAACGTAACGATCAAATCTCTCAGAATACCTTAAAATTCAGGTATAATTGTCAGCCCGAGCGATGAAAACTACACATTTGAAGACTTTAATCTGTAAATGCCAAATAAACAGGTCTGTCTAAAAGCCTGAAATAAGCTGTGATGGCTCTTCATCTTCAAAAACACCTAATGTGTCTTAAAAACAAAATTACACCATTACAGATGTTACTTAAAACCAGCCCATAATTATTCAGATGTTCCATTCTTATTCAAATGTAGTGATGGATTTTTCAGAAACATTTTTATATTAAACCTGCAGCTTCACACATTTAATACGACCGAGGTTTTAGTAACTTTACTCTGAGAAAAAAACATTTAAAACATCAGTAAATATTATTTTTTTTGGTTTTACTGACGACCTTCAAAGTTAAGAGCTGATGTGGAGCAGCATTTGAGCTATAGAATAGATACTTTAGAATATAAAAAGCCTGCAATTAATCTTAGAAAATAAATAAATAAATAAATAAATAAAGGCATCGTTTTATAAATGAGCTTTTCCAGAGTCACTTTACAGTTCTGTGCATTTTTTCCTTGACTCTACACTTGATGGTGATGTTTTGTAGCCACAGTTGCCCTGGGACAGACTGACGGACGTGAGGCTGCTGATCTGCGCGATTAGTTTGAATGATTTATGTTTAAAGAGCCACATCTGACTGTTTTGGCCTGAAAAATCATCACCAGATCCAAAATAATCCTCCACAATGGATTTGAACAGGTGTCGATATCAGAATGAATCAGACAAATGTGAGAAAAGTGCAGCTGAGAATAGTTTTTTATCGAGTTTTATCGCATTTATCAGACTTAATATATAGTTTTTTCATAATTATAACCTAATTATCACATAGCGAGACGAGTGAAAAATGAATATAGCCAATTTGGAAAGACGCACGTTTAATCAGACGAGTGTCTTGGTAATTGGTCATATTTTTATACAGCAGTTTTCAAGTCGCTCAAAGCTTTGGAGACGTAACAGACTGATAATAAAGTGTGACTCAAACATGTGAATGAAACAAAACTCCAGGTCTGTTTTTAACTCTTCTAACGTGGATTAAACGCCACACGGGTTCATTTTCACGTCATATTAAACGTTTAAGCTTCGTTCCTGCTTCTTGTGTCGGATCCGTTCTGTCTTTGGTCATTATATTTCAAACGTCGTCTGAAGAAGCGCAGACATTTGAGGTCCTCCGATAAACGACACCCTCTCGTTTCAAAGCGCTCGTTGATAAAAGTACGATCGGAGTAAACGTTTCCGGACGCCGCTCCACCTAAGCCGTACTCTGTTTACGCCGGTCCCAGTATTAGAGTAATTCCTTGATCCCTCTCGCAGATGGGATATATAAACATGACCAGTCCAGCAATTAAAAAGAAGATAAGGAGCTCAGCTGACAGACGCCACGAGGCCCGCGGCACACGCCAAGGACCGATCGACCAATCAGGATCCGGCTTAAGAGCGGAGGCATTTCTTAAGCCGCGTGCTCTTTCTAGTATTAGTAGTGATAGTAAGTGCGAGGAGGAGGTTACGGGAGATTAAGGAGCTGCTGGACGGCTCTAAATCACAGATCAGACGGGGCGAGCGGGGGCAGACTGGCACACTCGGACGATCTCGCTCTTCAATGGGCATTAAACACAATTAAAGAGCGGACACGACGGCCCTCGCCACCTGTCTGCGGTTTAAGTCCACTACACGAGCCGTAGCGCCGGGCTCAGAGCGCGGCGGGAGATACGACTCCTCTAAGCCTCGAAATCTGCTATGATATGATGCTTTTAGTTATTTATTATTTTTTCTATCCGTTGGATTAATGCCTGAAGTGCAGAGCTGTAAAATCAGTTGTAATAGAATCAAACTGTCCTGTGGTTCAGATCTGTGCAAATATCTCCTGAAATGTGATTCTTGTATTAGTTTGTAAGTTTATATTTCAGCCTTTTTGTCATTTCTTGTGGACGTGTTTAAAATGTGAACTTTAGACAGAATAATTAAAAGATAAATCACAAACCTTGTCATGAAAATCACAATTAGATGTTTTTTTTCCTCCCAAATTTTAAACGTTATCAGCTGTTTACACAAATGGACAGAGCTGACCTGGACTTCTTCTAATTCACTTTGATTTGACATAGAACAATTAGCAAAATGTGCTGCTTTTGAACATCCAGCGGCACCGAGCTTTTTACGCACAGAAATCAAGACGAGGAGGGAGAAACTAAAGATAAATATAAGTATTGCTCCGTCCTGACATTGCACTGACGCCTTTTTTCAAACTTAATACAAACTGACATGGATTAAATTATAGACTTTTATGTGCAGTTGTCCCTCGCTATGGCAGCTCACTTTTCTTTTTTGTCGTGCGTCCTGATTGGCTGTTGGACTGTAGACCATTGTGTCGTGCGTCCTGATTGGCTGTTGGACTGTAGACCATTGTGTCGTGCGTCCTGATTGGCTGTTGGACTGTAGACCATTGTCCATCAGTCTCCTCCGTGCCGTGTCTCCTGTCCAGTACAGAATGTGTTCAGACAAATTTACATAAACGTTGGATCTCAGTGTGACTCTGAAGTGCTGTACGTTTGCAATTTGTTTTCTCCCCGACAAAACCCACAATGTCGATGAAACGTTCTGCACCGACAAAGACGCCTACGAAGGTTTGAACTTTGAGAGAGTTTAAACGAGAGAGAAATGTGAGAAAATGTTAACGCCTGTGTGAGAAAAGTGTATAAAGTGTGTGGTGAGGGGTTTTACAGACAAAAACAGAGAGAATAATGTAAAAAATAAAGATGATACTTCACGGATTTTGTTTATTAATAACAGACAAATCAGGCGCCTTCTTTCCCTGAGGTCGCTCCTGTTAGCGTCACCCAGTGGTGCAGGTGAGAAGGGGCGTGACCTTCAACAGCCTCGCTCCTGATTGGCTCTTTGGTTGCTGTGATACTTGCTTCATTTGACTGGAGCTGAACACTCTCTTCGTCCACAGTTTATTCGCCGTAAAAACTCTAAAACGATGCTTTTGTTTCACTAGTTATAAAAAATGTGTGTCATAAATTGAACAGTTGCTAATGTCCTTGTCCCTGTTACAAAATACAAAACTTGTAATGTAATCTTGAAACGTATTGATTGGCAAACTGGACGTCATTAATTCAAATCCACATTGACCTTTTCTTACAGCGAGCGTCCGCCGAGCTCGCGCTGCCTCCGTCACGTTCCTCGTTTTTCATCCAGCCGTAGTTTTCCTCATAGACAATTTATATTTAGCTTTAGACAAATGAACCGGCGTTTGATTCACAACGAAAACTCCTAACTCAACTTTCTCCAACGGTTTTTAATCAGGCAGACGACGGGGACCCGCGGGGCCTCACGGTGAACACGGTGAATTATCCAAACAGCACACGACTGAAACGGCGCCGCTCCTCGTTCTTTTCCACCTATAGACTGTTGTTCGTACGTGTCTCTGCGTCTTCAGCCTCGACACAAGCTCAGATTTAATTTCGTGGTTAATACGTCCATCAGTGTAACGACGCAGAATTAGACTTTATGTATTTGCAGTAAACGTGTCGCCGCTGCACTGACGTCAAAATGTGAGACTTAAAGAGACAAATGTTACGATATTTTCAGATCTGTGTTTTACATCGTTTCCTCGTCACACACAGACCTGGAGTTGTGTTTTTTTTTTTATTTCATTCTCACATGTTTAACACACAAACCTGCAGATTTAGGCTGAAAACACTCTGTTCCACCTTGTGATGTCATCATGTGGTGATACAGGAAGTGTTTTTAAACTCCACCTTCACTAGAATCATCTGGATCATTTCAGACCTGAATTTTCTTTCTGTCCTCCTCGTCTTTTTTTCCTCTCTTTTATTAGCCACTTTCTTGCTTCTCTTTCTTCTTTTTTACCGTCCTTTCTCTTCCTGTCACTCTCTCCCTTTCTCTCATTATCCCTCCTTTCCTCTTTCTCCTTCTCTGTCCCCTTCCATCCCTCTCGCTCTTTCTTTCTCCCTCTTTCTTGCTCTTTGTCCCTTTTTCCCTCTCTTTCTCCCCCTCTCTCTCTTCTTCTATTCCTCCTTTTGTCTCTCTCTCTTCCTCTCTCTTCATCTTTCTCCCTTTCTCCCTCTCTCTTTCTATATCGTTCCCTCTCCCTCTCACTTTTTCTCCCTCTCTCTTTCTTTCTCTCCCTCTTGCTTTTCTCTCTCTCTCATTACTCTTTCTTTCATCCCTCTTTCTTTCATCTCTCTCTCTTTCTCTCTCTCTCTCTCTTTCTCTCTCTCATTACTCTTTCTTTCATCCCTCTTTCTTTCATCTCTCTCTCTTTCTCTCTCTCTCTCTCTTTCTCTCTCTCATTACTCTTTCTTTCATCCCTCTTTCTTTCATCTCTCTCTCTTTCTCTCTCCCTCTCTCTCTCTCTCTCATCACTCTTTCTTTCCTCTCTCTTTCTTCACTAGATTCATTTGGATCATTTCTGTTCTGGAGTTGAAAACGTCAACTGAAAAAAAAGATTAAAAAAGAAAAGGAGGAGTTAACATGAAAACTACCACTTGATGACATCACAATGTGGAACGTCGCGTTTTGATCTTTGTAGATGTGACAGACGAATAATAAAGTGACTCAAACATGTGAATGAAACAAACACAAGTCCAGGTCTGTTTTTGACGACATATAAATCTACATGAGTTCGTTTTGTGTCGCCTTAAACGTCCTGTGACAGTTTGAGTTTTTCTGTTTGTTTTTTTCTTTTTTTTTTCGCACATTAAAGTGTAAACACGTGTAAACATCCTGACGCTGCAGCTGTTACATAAACGATAAGCTCCTGTAGATTTGCCGATTTCTTCACACGTGGTTTCACTACAGAATGAGCCGAGCGTCTGTGGCTCAAAATAAACCAAACCCTCTGAATCCTCGAGTGACGTGTCAGTGTAAAATGTGTTTATGAGTCGTCTCTGCTGAATATAGTGATCTTAAATGTTCTGTATGACACAAAACTGACTCTTGTGACGCTTTAATCCATGTTCTGATGCTGTTTCCTCCTTAAAAACACACCTGGAGTCGTGTTTTGTTTCATTTATTATTCGTCTGTCACATCTCCAAAGCTCAAAACGCGACGTTCTACCTTGTGATGTCATCAAGTGGTAGTTTTCAAGTGAACAGCTCCCATTTTTACCTTTTGTTCAGTATAAATTGGCAACTCCAGAAGCTGAAATGATCCAAATGATTCTATAAATGAAGGTGTGTGGAGTTTAAAAACACAGTGGAGCACTTCCTGTATCACTTGATGACATCACAAGGTGGAACAGAGTGTTTGCAAATTAAAAATAAGCGATTAAAGATTATGCAAACATCCTGGAATCACCCCCAACCAAAACAACTTCGAAAGGGTAAAGGACAAGAAAAAAACTAACATGATTAAAATCTCCGGCTCAGTCCTGGTCTGGTCCTGTTCCACCTTGTGATGTCATCAAGTGGTGGTTTTCAAAGCGTTAACAGCTCATTTCACCTTTAGTTCAGTCGAGATAAGAGACAACTCCAGGACTGAAATGATCCAGATGATTCTAGTGAAGGTGGAGTTTAAAAACACAGTGGAGCACTTCCTGTATCACCACATGATGACATCACAAGGTGGAACACAGTGTTTTTTAGTTTCTATTTGACTTTTTTGTGCTGGATAGTGGTGGAAACCTTAATCTAAACCCCGTTCAGTCCGTCATATTGCTCATATCTCAGTGTCCGTACGTTTCCATCTTCATAGATTTTTCTCTGCAGACAAAAAATCACCGAGGTCAAAAGGTCAACGGCCCCGTCCCTTTAACAATGGCGTGTCCGTGTGTGAATCGCCGCCTTCGTTACTATTTATACACATTTAAATCCTACAGGGGCCATTAGTCGCCGCTCACGCCTCGTCCCTTCACCTCTCACTCTGTACTTTATATTTGTACTTCGTTAGCGGCGCCGGAGTCACTTTGTTTGGCTGCACGGGCGCCATTAGTCAAACTGAAGCTACTATTGTTTGTCGGTGAAGGTGCGCGGTGCATTCCCGAGCGCGGCGGCATCAGCGGGTCTATTCTTCAGCGGGGACTTTGTCAGCTTGAAAGAAATTAGCTCCTGCGATCGCGCCGCCTTGAATATTTTTGTATTAATTTTCCGCAGACACGGCTCTCCGGGCTTATCGGCGACAGATGACGTCTTCCGGGTCGGAGTAGGCGTCCTCCGTGTTAGTATATTGTTGGTACGCGTGCGGCGGGTCTCGTAGAACATATCGCTGACAGCCGTTGAAGTGGTCCAGCGCGGCGGAGCGGAGATTGGATAGAAATTGGGGGAGTAGCGCGAATACGAGAGACGGAGAGGAGATCTGGCAGTGCGATGATTTACAGCGGCGCCAGAGCCATATTTTATCTCATTTGGGATTTTTTTATTCACGCCTGGACCGCCCTGGGTATTCCGTCCTATTAGGTGCAGGGAAAAATGTCACCAGACGCCGTATTTCACTGTGTGGTGTAATGTCTGTGAGAGATGGATGGAGGGGGGACGGGGGCCTCTTTTTAATTAATCAAAGACTTCGAAGAAACCGTCAGCTCGCACCGTTTTGATGTCGTTTTAAAAAGCTCAGGGGATTAAAACAGCAAAATGTAAAATACTGGACAGTTAAACAGGTTTTTTTTTTTTATGTTTTGTTTAACCTCCTGAGACCTGGTGTCCTCATCTGTGGACAACACATTTTGGGTTGTTTAGGCCACAGTGCAACAAGAACATGTTTAATTTTGAATATTTCTAAGAGTTTAGAATATTTATTTTATTTTTATTTATTTATATATATATATATTTTTTTGTATTATTTTTATTTTTTTTATTGTATTTTAAGTAATTTATTTTTTATTACATTTTATTTTTATTTATTTTTATTTTATTTTTAAGTAAATTTTTCTTATTTTATTTTATTTAATTATTTTTTATTTTATTTTATTTTTATTGTATTTTAATTATTTATTTTATTTTATGTTTTATTTTATTTTATTTTTATTTTTATTTTTATTTAAAGGCATACGTCTTCCTGCTCCTGTCAGCAGCACAAACAAGGATAAACAAACTGGATTAAATACCTTGAATTAACACAATCACATAATTTATGAAAGAAATTAGATATTTTCTCACAAATAAAAGGAAAGATTTATTATAAAAAGTAAAGATTATGAAGTACACACTGACACAGAGTCTCGTCCCTTTAAGCCAAAACATTCCTCTCATCCATCTACTTTTTTCTCTTTATCCGAGGCCACGGTCTAAGCAGAATCTCCCAGACTTCCCTCACCCCAGACATGTCCTCCAGTCCCTCCAGTGGCGTTCCCAGTCCAGACGAGGACAGTCCCTCCAGAATGTCTTAGTTTTTCCCTGAGGCGTCATAAACACGGACGATAAGTTAAACCTCCAGACCAAGAGGAGCTCACGTCTGTTTCCTCCGTTGTGTCGTTCTTTCGTTCTTTACTTATGTCACATGTTCTGTCGTCTTTCTGTTTGACCTCATTCCTAAATCTCACGTGTATTGATAATGTTTCTATCTCTTTGACCTCATTTTCATATTATTATCTGTTGTTACACTCGGACATGTCTCTCGTTTGTTTGCGACAAGACGATGTGTCCGGCCTGAAGTCGCTCGGACGAGATTAAGACGTGTACGATTATTTTCGATGATATAAATAAAGTGTGTACGTCCGTTTGTGGGTCAACTGAGGGCGAGACGACTCCATCAGGGACGACGGCTCTTTGACGACTCGATCGATCCCATAAATCTGACCTTTTGATTCAAGACGACTTCTCTGTAGATTTTATATTTTGTTTAAGGTTTTTACTATTAGAAATTCCACAACACGTCCTCAAAAACAGACCTGGAGTTGTGTTTTGTTTCATTCACATGTTTGAGTCACACTTTATTATTAGTCTGTAACATCTACAAAGCTCAAAATGCGACGTTCCACCTTGTGATGTCATCAAGTGGTAGTTTTCACGTGAACTCCTCCTTTTACCTTTAGTTCAGTCGAGAAAAGTGACAACTCCAGGACTGAAATGATCCAAATGATTCTAGAAATGAAGTTTTGTGGAGTTTAAAAACACAGTGGAGCACTTCCTGTATCACCACATGATGACATCACAAGGTGGAACAGAGCGTTTTCAGTTTGAGAGAAGAACTCAAAAAGTAAAGCGTACCCACTGTAAAATGTACTTAAGTAAAGTCCAGATACATAAATATTCTCCTTAAACACAGTACTTTGGGGGTGGAGTCAGGTGTAAAGTTTCCCTGTGGAGCTTTTCTTCTTTTCTTACCTGGTCGTTGCCGTGGAGACGTTGTTATTGCTTTGCCAGGAATGTTACACAGCCAAATACGGCATTACACGGACGTGTCCTCCAAGCTAGATATGTTTAAAGTCACACTGTGGAACTTTAGAGTCAAAGCAACAACATCTCAACGACAAAGAGACAAACTGAGCCCCGGAAATGTTACATAATGCATCTTTAAAGGGCTTAAATGACACAAAATGGACTCGTGTGAAGTTTAAGACGTGTTATAATGAAGTTAATGCATCAAAAACAGACCTGGAGTTGAGTTTTTTTTGTGTTTTGTTTCATTCTCACGTGTTTGAGTCACTTTATTATTCGTCTGTTACATCTACAAAGCTCAAAATGCGACGTTCCACCTTGTGATGTCACGAGGCCGCTCCTTTTACCTTTAATTTTATAGATATCGGCCATTCCAGAGCTGAAATGATCCAAATGATTCTCGTGAACGTGCGATTTCCTGTATCACCACACGATGACGTCACAAGGTGGAACAGAGCGTTTTCAGTCTGAGAGAAGAAACAAAACTGAACTCCAGGTCGGTTTGTGATGAGGAAACATCAGATCAGATCATAAACGGTGTAATCCAGTCCCTTTAAAGCTGCGATTGTAATAACCCGGTGTTTATGTGATATTCTAAACACTAACCTCATTGTCGTTTTCACTTTTCTGGCCGAGCGACAGGAGGAATTAACGCCGCGCTCCCTGCAGATACCGTTCCAAAGTTTTAGTGTTCATCTGAATGTGCTGCCAGTAATGACTCTCTGTTTGTTCGGGGTTTAATATAATCAGCTCAAACTCGCGAACCAGCACGGCCCGAGTCCAAATTTTGTTCTAATCTTTTGCAGAGTAGCAGGGGTGGGATTGGAGGCGTAATTGGTGCAAATGTGTTTGTTTTTTAAGCATTTGATGTGATTCTGCTGCTGTGTGTCATTTTTTTTGGTTAAACTCAAACTTTATTTAAAGCGGCTCGTGTGACGCTGTTTTTAGATCTGTGTTATGATGTTTCCTCATCACAAGGTGGAGAAGAGCATTTTGAGCTTTGGAGACGTGACAAAAGAAGAATAAATGAAACAAAACACAGCTCCAGGTCTGTTTTTGTGGAGGAAACAGTTAGAACATGGATTAAACCGACAAGAGTCAGTTTGTGTAACAGGACGTTTGTTGTGTGGGTTTTTATTTGGTTGGTCCAGATGTTTTGGTTTGAGTCAACTGGTCTTGGTCCAGTCCCAGCCCAGTCTTGGTCCGGTTTTGTCCAGTCCTAGTCCAGTCTTTGTTGTAATTAGTCCTGGTCCAGTCCCAGTCCAGTATTGTTCTAGTCCTAGTCCAGTCCTGGTCTAGTCCTGGTTCAGTCTTGGTCCAGTTTTGTCCAGTCGTGGTTCAGTATTTGTTGTAATTAGTAATGGTCCAGTCCTGGTCCAGTCTTGTTCTAGTCCTAGTCCAGTCCCGGTCCAGTCTTTTGTTTTAATTAGTCCTGGTCCAGTCTTGTTTCAGTCCCAGTCCAGTCCGGGTTCAATCCTGGTCCAGTCCTGGTCCAGACTTAGACCAGGTCTTGTTTCCTCCTTCATTTATTTGTTTTATTCCTGATTTTGTTCATTTTCGTTTTCCTCTTCGTGTTTTGTTCTGTTTGTTTTGAGTTCACTTTTGCCTGAGGTAAATTATATTTATTATATTTATTCCAAAAAATCCAATTAGCACATTGTAAGTCATGGCTCAGGTCGTGGCTCAGGTCGTGGCTCGGGTCGTGGCTCAGGTCGTGGCTCAGGTCCATAAAAGCTCTTTATTACTCTGATGTTTTGACCCACGGCCCGTCCAGAGCTCGCCCCGGCCCGCTGGCGCCCGCTGGCGTCCGCTCTGTTGTCAAGGCCCATCTGTGTTATTCCAGACATGAAAACGATGCAAATAAATGTTTTCGTTTTTCCGACAGCCCTGAAGCGGAATCGATTTTTCCGCCGCGGCTTCACCTTGTCGCCTCTCGTGTTAATTTGTGCTCTTTTTGCTCCTGACAGTTGTGCGGCTGCGGACTCCTCGGCGTGGGCATCTGGCTGTCCGTGTCTCAAGGCAGCTTCGCCACCTTCTCGCCCTCATTCCCGTCGCTCTCGGCCGCCAACATGGTCATCGCCGTCGGAGCCATCGTCATGGTTACGGGCTTCCTCGGTTGCCTGGGCGCCATAAAGGAGAACAAGTGCCTGCTCCTGAGCGTGAGTTCCACCTCATCTCCACACACGTGTTAATGATAATGGGCCTTTCCCGGGTCACTCTGAACGTGGCGCCGCTTCTACGACTCGCTTTGATTTGAAATAGAACTATTAGTAAAATGTGCTGCTTTTGAACATCCAGCTGCGCCGAGCTTTTTACACAGAAATCAAGACGAAGAGGTAGAATCTAAAGATAAATATAAGTATTTCACACAAACATTTACTGTATTTTCCTGCTAATGTAAAAAATGAACTGTTTGTCTTATTATGTAATTGTAGTGAAATGTGTATTTTAATGTGTGTTCACCTGCACAGGGACAAAACGTGGATTTAGAAAGTTAAATCTGGTACAAATCATCTTTTTTTTTTGTAATATTAATGTATTTGTGCACGGTCCCTGACACATAAAAAAGAAAGAAAGAAACTGACACATGTTTACCTTGTTAATTCACTGTTTCTGTATTTATTACTTATTCAAGTTACACATATTGCACATTAATTTGCCTAGATGTAAAAATATGTCTGTGTAGCTGCGTGTCTACTGGTAAAATGACATTTTAAGACCATCAGACCTTTTAATTTACCTGTCGAGGGCCATATAAAATGATGTGGAGGGCCACATTTGGCTCGTGGGCCTTGAGTTTGACACATGTGATATAGAATGTTTATATAAATAGACATAGCTAACCTGCTAGCCATCATGTCCCAAACAGGAAGTGATCATGGGCGCACTTCCTGCTCCATCGACTCTGGCGCCAATTCACTTTCTATTGAATCTGCTGCTTCAGACTCATTTTGTTCTTAAATGTTCGTATTAACCCTCTACATGATCCTGGGGTTCTTTTTTTTTTTTTTTTTTTTTTTTTTATTATTTATTATTATTTATTTTGAGTTTATTTTTTATTTTTATTTATTTATTTTATTTTGAGGGGGTTTTTGAGTTATTTTGAGATTTTTTTTCTTTTTTGTTATTTTGAGTTTTTTTGTTTTTTTGTTTTGACTATTTTGAGGGTTTTTTTGTTATTTTGAGTTTGTTTTGGTTTTTTTTGTTGCTTTTTTGTTATTTTGACTTTATTTTTTAAGCGTTTTTTTGTTATTTTGAGTTGGGTTTTTTGAGTTGTTTTTTTTTTTTTTTTGTTATTTTAAGTTTATTTATTTATTTTAAACTGTCCCCTCTCTCTGTCCCCGCTCTGTCAGACTCATTTTAGTCTTAAATGTTCGTATTAACCCTCTACATGATCCTGGGGTTTTTATTTCACTATTGTGTCTGTAAATCAAGATCTGAACATTAATAACAGACAAATCAGGTCCTTCTTTCCCCGAGGTCGCTCCTGTTAGTGTTAGCAACAGATTTGATTGACAGCGTTGGTACGTGTCCGCTTCCTGTTAAACCAGCAGCACGGGTTGAAAGGGGCGTTACCTTCAACATCCTCGCTCCTGATTGGCTCTTCGGTTGCTATGATACTCACAGTCAGAATTCCAAACATGAACTCTGCTCTAAATTCGCCTCTCCACCTGCTCGGGCCTCGATGAGCTTCATTTGGAGCTGAATCTGAGGCGACGTCTCACTCTCAGTCGCTTCTTTACAGTCTGTGGTTAATAATAATAATAATAACCGCGCCTCTTTGCGAACAGCGTGCCAGACCTGTGTTTATTCTAATGTGTCCTTCACGCTGACCGCTAAACCCAGGCCTGTTCTTCCGTGTGTTTGTTGACGTTTGTTTTGCTTTTTCTTATCAATCTGAAACATGCTTATTTCATTTTACAGAGATGATATCCAATTATGATCCAATTCAGCTGAACCCGGCTTCCTGGAGTTTTATTGAAAAACACTGATAAAAAAAAAAGCATTCTGAACCATTTCCAGACGGAGCAATTTATTTCCAACTCAAAATTATTCACTTAGAGTCGTACCAAGTGAATGAAAAGATGAAAATTCTTCGTCAATCATTCCAGACGAGGCTCCAATTATGTCACAACTGAACTGAAAAGGGAGACGCACAAACTTGGGTATTAAAAGTTGGACAAAGTTTTGTTTTTTTGTGCGTGGTCTGGGAGAGGCAAAACACGACATGAAGCAGAAACGTCGTGGGGAAACAGCCCGGCGCAGCACCTCGACGCCGCGGTCACAGGCCAAAGACGACACGGCAGCACATTTGTACGTGTCCTTCAAGTGGAACCGCACCAGATGCTCTCAACTGACAGCAAAACGTTTTATTATTCCGCTCCAAAGTGCTCCCTAAACTCCGGCTTTGACCTGCAGAATCGTCTCTAGTTATACGGCCGACCGCTGTAAAGACACTTAATATGTCCTGGCTCTATTATTGTGCACGTTCTATTATTCATTACAAGAATTCCCCCATTTCTGGACGCGGCGGTGTCAGCAGCAAACTTGTACAAAGTGGTTTTATCTTTAAGCTCTCTCTCGAGTTAATTACAAAAGTTCAGCCAATGGAAGGAAGGAGCAGCCGCACAAAAGCACTTTCATGTACGGGGACTTTAAATGGAGGGAGAGGTTGAGACCCGCGGTGCTTAACATCTGAAAGTCAGATGCCTTGAAGCTGTTGCATCAGCCCCAAAGCCGCTCCAAATCCTCTGCGTCGGACACGGCTCCTTTCACCTGGTTAACAACGGAGCGAAGGGAGACGAGAAAAGAACTACCTGCGAAGTTCAGACTCATTAAAGACGAAGAGGAAAGTAGAGTTCAACGACAACATGAAGACGTGATGTAACGATTTGTTCAGAGTAAAACAGAAATGACCTAAAACGACTTCACAGGTACGATTAATAAATGAAATACGTTCATTCATTTCCTGATCAAAATGGCAGAGCTGACCCCGCCTCTTCACACTGGCCCCGCCTCCTCACACCACCACCACCAGCTGTTTCACCACCACTCGTTCTAGACTTTTACCTTTTAGTCGAGATAAGTGACAACTCCAGGACTGAAATGATCCAAACGATTCTATAAATGAAGGTGTGTGGAGTTTAAAAACACAGTGGAGCACTTCCTGTATCACCACACGATGACATCACAAGGTGGAACAGAGTGTTTTCTTGCAGTTTGAGAGAAGAACTCAGCCTAAATTTAATAATAATGCATTTTATTTAAGCGCCTTTCAAAACACCCAAGGACAAGACAAAAATGAGATAAAAACAGACAAATACAATAAACATTTTGTGTGTTAAACGTGAGAATGAAACAAAAAAACACACAACTCCAGGTCTGTGTGTGACGAGGAAACGACAGAACAGATCATAAAACAGTGTATTATGTTCTTTTTTAAATCCATGTGCTGTATTTTTCTTCTGGCTCCTGAGGCTGGAGGATGAACTTATAATTGAATCTTGGTTTTAAATATATTGCAAATCAGATCTTAAGCACAGTAGTTGAAAAATCATCTTGTTTTAATTTTCTAAAGTCGTTGAGGCTTAGCTAATGTGTGATCAATCCCACATGGACACCGCAAAGTCCATTTTATCTCCAGACCTTCATCGGGAATGATGTCGGCCGAGAGATAGTGGCGTGAATTTATAAATATCATAAATAATCCAAGTGCTGAATTGGCTCTGCGCACGGCGGCATCGTCTCGTTCCAATCAGAGCCAACGTCGCGGCGTGATGTAAAGTCTGAGCGGGTTTATCTGAGTCACATCAGGGAGCTGTGCATGGATGTCACTGACAACAGGTTAAACGCAGGAAAACTTCATTATCTCAGGTTTATTTTCGTATTTGGCTCAGCAGGGGTCAGTAGCAGTATTAGCATTAGCGATAGTAGCATTATTAGCGTACAGATATGACGCCGCCCGTCACGAGAAACACTATAACAGGACTTTTTGGGGGTTGAGTTACTTTTTCCTTGCACCATTTGGAGGATTCTGGTTATTTTTCTGTTCTACGATGAGTTTGAGCTGTAAAAGTCTTAATTTTGTGCTTCTACGACAGGTTTTTATGGCTGATCTTGCTGCATAAATTAACTCTGCTTCTCCTCCAGACTGACAGAGCTCACACTGTGCCTTTGGTCCAGTCACAATAAACACAGCCATATTTACAAAGATGCTAATGCTAATGCTAATTTGGGAGCCTAATAAATATTTTAAAAACACCATGGACTGAAATCATCTACACCTAATAATAATAACGGGGTCATCCTTATTTTGTTATGTTACATTTGGCATTTTAATAGAAGTTAGCATTAGCATTAGCCCCGACTGTAGACTGTATATATAAATGGACATAGCTAACCTGCTAGCCGTCGCGTTCTAAACAGGAAGTTTGTGTCTGTAAATCAAGACATGAACATTAGTAACAGACAAATCAGGCGCCTTCTTCAGCAACAGGTTTGATTGACAGCAGAGGGGAAGGGGCGTTACCGTCACCAGCCTCGCTCCTGATTGGCTCTTTGGTTGCTATGATACTCGTGGTCTCTACCTGCTCTGGCCTCGATGAGCTTCATGTCTGACGCTGTGGTGACGTCTCTTGGTCACTTCTTTAAACAGTCTGTGGACACAAAACACAAAGACGTACAGAAGTTTTCCTGCGTTTAACATGTTGTCAGTGACATCCATGCACAGCTCCCCGTCCACTGCCTCGGAGACATTCCTCCACAGAAACGACCAGGCCGACCCTTTCACTGGAGCTCTCCGTGTGCGCAGAGCCGATTGTAACAGCTCATTTCATTAAAATTGTGTTAAAATATTTTGTGAAAATTCCGTCCACGTCTGTTTCCAGTTGTTCAGTTTTCAGAGTCTGTGTTCGCTCGACGTGGTCACAGATTCTGTAAACGATGGTAAGAGGAAGCTTTTTATCTGTGGAGCTTCTAAATCTCAGATCAAAAATATCCAAAACGCTCGACGTGCCTTTTCTTTGTCTGTTCACCGCCGAAGTGTTTACACAGACTGAAAAAACAGAAGAACGTGTGAACAAAAACAAGCGACTATCGGCCCGAACCAGCGAGTCGGAGACGTTTGAAAGTGTGAAACGCCCACGAATGCAAATCCACACACGCCGTCATCAGAGGCTCCAGCTGTTTGAGCCAACGAGGGCTTTTCTCTCGCAGACGCGTCGAAGGGACCGTGAACGCCGCACGGACGCACCACAGACCGCAAAGACGCGACCGAGCGAGACGTCACCGCAGCGTCCGGCGCCAAATGAAGCTCATCGAGGTCGGAGCAGGTACAGGGGCTAATTTGGAGCTGAGTTCTGACCACGAGTATCATAGCAACCAAAGAGCCAATCAGGAGCGAGGTTGTTGAAGGTAACGCCCCTTCCCGCCCACATCACTGGTTTAGCAGGGAGCGGGCGCTAGAGATGGAACGATAAACGATAAAAAGACTTGACAATAATCGTTCATGTCACTTTTTATGAACCAAAATGTGCAGAAAAAAAAAACTGCTTCTCCCTTAAACTTTTCATATTATTAAAAATGTAATTATTCATATCCAAAATTTAATGAATAGTAATAATAATAATAATATTTCAGTATTGTCCCATGTCCTCAGCAACGCTGTCAATCAAACCTGTTGCTAACGCTAACAGGAGCGACCTCGGGGAAAGAAGGACCTGATTTGTCTGTTATTAATGTTCAGATCTTGATTTACAGACACAATAGAGAAATAAAAACCCCAGGATCATGTAGAGGGTTAATACGAACATTTAAGACCAGAATGATGATATAAATGTCAGCAGCAGTTAGAGACAGGACACAGATTTTCAAAAACTAAAAATTATCTCAAAATAAACATAAAATAAAAGAAAAAAGAAAAAAAAATGATAAAAATAACTAAAAACACCTCCTCAAAATAAGAAAACAAAAACTCAAAATAACTCTGAAACCCCCCCCCCCCCCCAAAAAAAAACAAACCTTAAAATATAAACTCAAAATAACAAAAAAAAAAGAATGAACCCCAGGATCATGTAGAGGGTTAATATGAACATTTAAGACCAAAATGAGTCTGAAGCAGCAGTTGATGAAGCAGGAAGTGCATCTGTGATCACTTCCTCTTTAGAGCGCGGCGGCAGGTTAGCTCTGTCCATTTATATAAACAGTCAGAGCAGTAGACTCCGCCCACCTCAAAGTCATTTACATCTTGGCACAAATTAAACTCTCACTTTCTCCGAGCTCCAAAACTGGAACTTGTCTGTGTGAAAAATGAAACGCTGGGCTGTTTTTAAAGATATACGAGGTAACTTTCCTGGTGAAGTGTGTCATCGCCGGCTTGTCTCCAGGGAGATGTTAATAGAACATTTCACAGTGCGGCATTGGAAGTGCATCTCCACGGAAACAAGCGAGTAATGCCACCTCGTCACATTTCAGCTCAGATCTGTGGAGCAGCCGCATTCAGAACATGAAGTAAACTCCAGATATTTTTACAAGATGGAAACCTGGAATGGAGTGAATGCCAGAGATACTTTAAGTTTAAAGCCACATTGTGTTACATTCCCTGCAAAGCAATTACATCTCCATGGAGACGAGCGGGAAGCCAGACCTGGAAAGTTACAGGAAAACCTTAAAACACTGGATTTTTATATGTACAGCCAAAAGTTTGGACACGCCTCATTCAATGTTTTTTTTTTTTCTTTTCTTTATTTTGACTATTTTCTACATTTTAAACACAATAAATATATGAAGTAAGATGTATAGGATTATGTAGTAAAAGAAAGTAACAAAGTAAATAAAAGGTAAATTACTCTACTAAATATTTTTTTGATTAACTACTATGAGGATTTGAATATAAAATACTTAAAAAAAAGATTTAACATTTTTCTTTGCTACATAATTCCAAATATTTTAGTGTAGATATTATTATTATTATTATTATTATTATTATTATTATTATTATTATTATTATTATTATTATTATTATTATTTATTTTATTTATTATTATTATTATTATTATTATTATTATTATTATTATTATTATTATTATTTATTATTATTATTATTATTATTATTATTATTAATTTTATTTATTATTATTATTATTTATTTTATTTATTATTATTATTATTATTATTCAGGAGTTGTTAGGAATCATTCTATCAACCTGTCAAAGGGAAAACAAAACATTTTCAGTAAAAGTCAAAAGAGAGACCTCCTTCTTCTCCCTACATTACGTTCAAGCCGGTTCACTGTTTCACTGTTTCACTGTTTCACTGTTTAACCCTGGTCTGATAAGCACCATATCGGGTAACTAGCCCCTCCTGGTGGTAAATTATGGTATAAAGTCTATTATAAAAATCTGCTCTTTTTGAATTAATCATTTCTGAAGTTTTTTTGTATCACAAGACCTTGATGAACAGCAGTGAGTACTATTATGTTCTGTAGTATTTTACTATTACATTTATGTCTCTTTATTTTTCCTGTAAATGGAGCGAAACTGCAGCCGCCGCGTTACAAACAGGAAGTGATCATGTGTGCGCTCTGGCTCCATCGACTCTGGCTCCAATTCACTTTACATTGAAAAACTGTCAGACTCATTCTGGTCTTAAATGTTCATATTAACCCTCCACATGATCCTGGGGTTTTATTTCACTGTTTTGTCCATAAATCGTGTCTTTACAGTCTTTTCTTTCACTTTAGCCTCGCTCCGTTCGCCGGATGTTCCGTTTGTGTTGCGGTTTTTACAATGTCCTGATATTAAAGTTGTGTTTTTTTTCTTTCTCTCTCAGTTCTTCATCGTCCTGCTGATCATTCTCCTGGCAGAGCTCATCCTCCTCATCCTCTTCTTTGTTTACTCAGATAAGGTACGTTTCATCTTCTTCATATGAGACGACATTTAAAACGAGGATTATGTTTTGGTCTTTTCAGTGTGTTCTGTGTTTCCTTATAGTGAATAAGCTGAAGGTTTTTAAGATATTTTTAAGATTACAGTTTAATCATTCTTTATATAAATACATATTTTCTAGTACTTTCTTCTGCATAAATAGCTGTTTTCCCATGAACGCCCCCTGCTGGTGTGGTCTTGTTAGTGCACTTTGGGTCAGATACACAAAATACGTCATAGTTTTGAGAGATTATGCCACGCCTCCTTTTTAGGCAACTAATCGATCGACTAAAATACAGGTTCCTGAAGGTGTTTTTGGTGCCTGTATGTTTTTAAGTGTAAATTGTGGTCAATATTATTAAGAAATACTATTTTAAAACTGTACTAGGCTTTATAATGTCTGGTTATTTCTCAAAACAAATGCACAGCTGATCCTCCTGTGGACTCACACTTCAGTTTCACTTTTGTTTTCTTCATATATGGCACTTTACATCAGAGGTTCTGCTGAGCGCGTGTTCTGTTTTGGTAAATAACTTTTACTACGTGGTACCTGGACCGAGGAGGAGGAGGATTATGGTGAACTTTATGCAAACTCGACACTTTTAAATCTTCAGTAGCTCCGATAATTCTTAAATTAAACTCACCAAATTTGAGCAGTAGGTAAAATTAACCTTCTGAGATTTTTGACAATATAAACGGTTATAATTGTTCACTTAGACTTGAACTTCTCACGACTTAAACTAGAGGAAGTAAAAATGACCTAATTTCCGGCTCATGTCTCTTATTTGATCCTCGATATTCCGTTTTAAGTCGTTTATCGTCTGAGGTTTATTCACAAACACATTTTCTTTAAGATCGACCCACAGGAAGAAATCAGGACGAGTCAGGTCTGTGGAGATACTGCCCCCTGTCTGTGAAAAACACGTATTATTCCTTTAATGTCATTTACACTCGGGGCGTCTCTGGTGTTAAAATGTCGAGTTTGACCCATGTGACTCAAAGTTCCACTGGACACTGAGGGTTTGTTCCTCGGTGCTGGATTTGCTCAGATTAATGTGGGAAGAGTCGATCTAAACGCTCTGGAAAAATACAAGAAAAGTATTTAGAAACAAAAGAATTATGATTTTTCTTTTTTATATCTGAGAGTTAATTTTTTCTGAGAGGAGGAGGGTTTTGTGTCGTTTTTGTTCACATATGTTTAACTTTAACTTGCCGCTGACTCGTTTGGCTGCGTCTCCACACCCCCCCCCCCCCACACACACACACACACACACACACACACACACACACACACACACACACATGCTCCACGCTCGATATTTAATACACCACATTTATTTGGGAATTTAATTTTTACCGAGACCGATGCGGAGGCGGAGGAGGATGTTGGCAGAGTTTGGTTCATATTATTTGTTTGGCTTCAACTCGACGCGCGACACTTTGACTCTGCGACTCTGTAAAAGGAGAGACTTGACGTGTTTTTGAGTGGAAACGTTACAACTCTGGATACGCTTTTTCTCCTCTTCATCTCTTCTGTTTTACTGCGCTGTTTGGACATACGTAGAACTTTGCTGAAACATGCTGTTAAATAATCAATGCGGTGAACTCCGTGGCTTTAAACCCAAGGAACGCAGAGTCGCAGCTCCTTCAGTCGACCACAGTCCTACACTTGACTCTTATAACTCAATGTTTTTTCACAACATAATGTTCTTTTACTCCGGCCAGGACCGCACGCACACGCGGTAAAACGCCGCCGCTCGGTAAACAGCGGTGCTCCAGTTGCTTCATTGTGAATGTTTTTCGTGGCTGGACCTTCAATGTATTCAATCCCCAGCAGTGCGGAGGTTAGGCCACTAAACGCAGGCCAGTCCTCACCGGTCGTCTCGTTATAATTGGTCCCAAATGGATTTCCCATGACCCTTTGCATGTGTTCCATTAAGAGGCGTCTGTGGATGTGACGACAGAGCGCCGTCCTCGGGCTGTTTTGCCAAGTGAATATGCCAGAGTCTTATCAACATTTAAAAAGCCGTATTTATTTATTAACGTGAGTCATTCTTGTCGCGTTGACGGTTCGGTCGCTGTAAAAACGCTGCAGATGTCATTGAGTTTCCCGGGATGTTCCGCAGCGTGGCATTAAACGAGCGCATTTGAAAAAAACAGATCCTTAACGGTCTCGGGACTGGGACTCTCCTGGTTGAATAAAGGTCACTCAAAATGTATATATCTCCACGGGGACGAGCAGATGATGTCAGCGTGTGAAGTAAAGGTCAGGTTTGTGGAGAGGCGACGCTGCTTAAGGAAATAAGCAAAACAATTGTGATGAATAAATGCGAGATATAAATGTTTAATGCTGTACTGTGGATCGTTACGGACAAATCAGCGTTAAACAGTGAAAAATTGATCAAAATTAAAAGGAAAAAGAGTCGGTTCTTTTCAAAAATGAGATCCGGCAACTCCAGGACTGAAATGATCCAAATGATTCTATAAATGAAGGTGTGTGGAGTTTAAAAACACAGTGGAGCACTTCCTGTATGACCACACGATGACATCACAAGGTGGAACAGAGTGTTTTCAGTTTGAGAGAATGTGCGAATGAAACAAAACACAACTCCAGGTCCGTTTGTGACGAGGAAACATCATCATTTTAGGCTTTTTAAAATAGACAAAGTGAACATTTTAGGTCGTTCTCGCCTAAACGTGGCTGTGCTAAATATTTGGGAACAAATTTGATAAATAAATCTTATAAAAACTGATGCTTTAGCGTAGAATCGAGCTGAGTTTTGCATAAGGAGCTGGACATCCCAAACGCACTTGTCATTGACTGATCTTTTCTACTTAAACATTCAGAGTCATGTGTCCTCCAGCGCCAGGAGACACATCTAATTCTCCATCTTTTGTTCCAAACTTATTGCCTGAACTCGGTCTCGGTCGCTGATAGGAGAATTCATTCAGCAGCCGATCCATTCTCAGATTTGTATCGGGTCTCGCGGGCCTCCTCTCGCTGTCAGGAGTAAATATGTCTGTTACCTTATCTCCCCAAATATTACCAGCTTAACTTCTTCTCAAGCTTGTTCCTGTCTCCAGAATTTCAAAACGACGAGCTCTCGACTCCACGTCCGCGTCTTCATCCGACGCCGCGGAGTTTGGGGAGTTTGTAGATGTGGATGGAGATAGTTTAAAGTGAGAGATCACGTTTGCCCGACTTTGGTGTTTATCTGACTGTTCCAGCTGTGCACTCAGGATCACAGCCAAATAACGACTGAGGACAGAGATCGGAGTTACGTCGTGTGATATTAAAGTGGAAACATGACTCTATTCACTGATCTGTGTTAGAATCTGTGTTTCCTCGTCACACACAGACCTGGAGTTGTGTTTTTTTTGTTTCATTCTCACACGTTTAACACACAAACCTGCAGATTTAGGCTGAGGTCTTGTCTCAAACTGAAAACGCTCCGTTCCACCTTGTGATGTCATCATGTGGTGATACAGGAAGTGCTCCACTGTGTTTTTAAACTCCACACACCTTCATTTATAGAATCATTTGGATCATTTCAGTCCTGGAGTTGTCTCTTATCTCGACTGAACTAAAGGTAAAAGGAGGAGTTAATTTGAAAACTACCACTTGATGACATCACAAGGTGGAACGTCGCATTTTGATCTTTGTAGATGTGACAGACTAATAATAGATGAAACAAAACACAACTCCAGGTCTGTTTTTGAGGAGGAAACTAAATTAGAGGCTAAATACTAAACTTTTTCTTCCTCTTACCTGGGGCTTGGTCGTGGAGCAGCATCTGAACAGAGACTCCCAGACTTCCTCCACCCCAGACACTTCCCCCGGTGGGACCCGAGGTGTTCCTAGGGCCGCACTTTACCACCTTCAAGCTCTTTACATGAAGGACCCACTCCCCCGTGCACATGCACATTCATACACCAGTGCACACAGGCACTGGGGACAGGCTGGGGTAAGGGTTAAGTGTCTTGCCCAAGGACACAACGACAGCACTCATCTGTGGGAGCTGGAATCGCACCGACAACCTGTGAGTCAGTGGATCTGAGCGCTCAACCAATGGTGTTTATATTGAGAGGGGGAGTCGAACTGTCAACGTTTGGATCAGTGGACAAACACTTTACTGGGGCTGTTCCATGAAACTGTTCCACAAAAGTGTTCCACAAAACTGTTCCACAAAACTGTTCCACAAAACTGTTCCACGAAACTGTTCCATGAAACTGTTCCACAAAAGTGTTCCACAAAAGTGTTCCACAAAACTGTTCCTCAAAACTGTTCCACGAAACTGTTCCATGAAACTGTTCCATGAAACGGTTCCACAAAGCTGTTCCACAAAGCTGTTCCACGAAACCGTTCCATGAAACTGTTCCACAAAACTGTTCCACAAAGCTGTTCCACGAAACTGTTCCATGAAACTGTTCCATGAAACTGTTCCACAAAGCTGTTCCACAAAAGTGTTCCACAAAGCTGTTCCACAAAAGTGTTCCACAAAGCTGTTCCACGAAACTGTTCCATGAAACTGTTCCATGAAACTGTTCCACAAAGCTGTTCCACAAAAGTGTTCCACAAAGCTGTTCCACAAAAGTGTTCCACAAAGCTGTTCCACAAAAGTGTTCCACAAAGCTGTTCCACGAAACTGTTCCACGAAACTGTTCAATGAAACCGTTCCACGAAACTGTTCAATGAAACTGTTCCACAAAACTGTTCCACGAAACTGTTCAATGAAACTGTTCCTCGAGGCTGTTCTCTGGCCTTTTTATTCACTTTTTCATATTATTTTATCTGTCTGCGTGAGGTTTTGTGTGGGGTTAATCCCTCGTTCGTCTGTCGTAGTCGAGGTTTCACGGCTCTTCATCTCGACTCTGGTTTATAAAGTTTTCAGAGGTTTTGTAGGTTCCATCTTGAGCTCCGTCTAAGATCAGATCATGTGTAGTTGAAGCAGTGCACAGACAAATGAGTCTCTGTATCACATGAGGTCCTGTGTTTTCCTGGCGTCTCTCTGGAGAACGTTCCGTGTGAGCTCCTCTCTCTTCCGCCGCTACAGGGACTGATCAGAGGAATCGCTAATTCACTTGTGCTATTTGATCTGCTAATCACAAGGCATTTATTAAAAGAGTCTGGAAGTCTTATAGTAGCAGGCTGCCACTTTTAAACGTGTAGACACAGGCTCTTGCTAAAAAAAAACAAAAAAAACATTTCCTCGTCTTTCAAACGGGACATCATTTAGTCATGAGCGACGCCCGGGGACGCTCTGATCCTTCAGGGTGACACGCTGTCGGCGCCGTGTGGAGCCAGACGAACACGAGCATCTGTACTTTTATAACCTGCATTAGACACGTTCTCTCCGTGCTTTTTAGCTTAATCCGAGCTCGGAGGTTGGAAGTTTTTAGCGTTTTTGGAGCGTTAACTGGAGTCGTGAGAATGGAGGGCAGTGGTTTGGTGATGTGTCTCGCCCGAGGAATAAACAACAGTGTGACTTTACTGATCGCAGGGACTGAACCATCACGACACAGCCAGGGGCGGAGCCAGGGGCGGAGCCAGGGGCGGTGTCAGGGGCGGAGCCAGGGGCGGAGCCAGGGGCGGAGCCAGGGGCGGAGCCAGGGGCGGAGCCAGGGGCGGTGCCAGGGGGGTTTGAGGGGGCACTAGCCTCTCCTAGAATAACCAATGCACCTCCATAACTCCCCCAAACAAAACCCTTTTTCATCGTCCAATCATGACCAAAATGTTCAAAGTACAAAATGAGACTATTATAAAAATAAAAGTTTTCCTTGTTGGTTCCATAGTTTGGAGCTGAGGGGGGGGGGGGGGGGCTGTATTAACACATGACCCTCACACTGAAACCCTCAGCCCCCCTTTATCTCCCCAAACCAAACACGTCTCACTCCGCCCCTGGATGCTGCTACTGGATGAATAAACAGCACAAATGAATCAGTTTGGGAATATTCATTTTAACCTTTTAAAGCCTTTTGCATTTTCTGGGTTTTCTTTTGTTTTGCTGATTTTGATAAATTTACAATGACACAAAGCTCTGAAAACAGAGCTGACCCTGAGATCACCTGAATAAACAACCAGCTGATCCAGGGTGAAGTGTTCACCTGCAGAACACACAAAGAGCCAAGAATACTTCATAAATATTCACGTTTATGGTGCAGTACATATATATTGTATACGCAGCTCTTGAGGTCAAAGTAAGTCCACTGTGTGCTGCCTCCATCACGTTTATGAAGAGTTTTATTGTCTGATGATCAGTTAAGACACGTTTATGTGTGAGAACTTTACATAATAAGAACAACATTAACATCACAAAACAACAAATCAAAACTTAAAAGATCATCATTAAAAGAGAAGAAGCAGAATTAAACCCACAGATAAACAGAAGCGTCTGAGTCTGGATTTAAACATCGTCAAAGTCGGACTAAATCAGGACTAAACCAGGACTAAACCAGGACTAAACCAGGACTAAACCAGGACTAAACCAGGACTAAACCAGGACTACACCAGGACAGAACCAGGACTAGACCAGGACTAAACCAGGACTACACCAGGTCTACATCAGTGGGAGGGTCCTCAGAGTGTAAAATGTTTCATGTGGCTCTAACATGTTGGTTGTTGTTGTTGTTGTTGTTGTTGTTGTTTCTTTTCTGCAGTTAAACTCTGGTCTGGTTGGTCGAGTTGTGAAAAGTGCTGATAAACTCGTGATTCATTTTGAAGTTCGTGGTGACGTACGTGAATAACTCTGGACCCTGTGAACTCTTAAAAATGAGCTTGTTTAATTTTTCACGTTTTTTAAGACGACAAAATCAGGAACGGCGCCTTTAAGTCAGAGCCGTGTTTCATTAACCCTGATGGAGCTGTGTTTGCTCAAACACCCAGGGGTGGTGCTTTGATTAAACGCCATATGAACGCACCGGGATAATAAAGGCCAGGCCCTGCTCCAGCTGACTCCACACGGCCCGGGACAAACCAGATTACAAACATCCGTCTTTAACGCCCTGACCTCATTCTGCTGCTACCGACCCCACCAACCACCGGACCACCGCAACCAGGGTCTGTGGGAGGAGGAGGAGAGAGGAGGAGGAGGAGAGAGGAGGAGGAGGAGGAGGAAGAGGAGGAAGAGGAGGAGGAGGACCACTGCAACCAGGGTCTGTGAGCCCGGAGTCTGCAGAGTCAGGAGTGTACAGAGGAGGAGGAGGGAGGGGGAGGAGGAGGAGGAAGAGGAGGAGGAAGAGGAGGAGGAGGAGAGAGAGAGGAGGAGGAGGAGAGAGAGAGGAGGGGGAGGAGGAAGAGAAGGAGGAGGAGGCGAGTTCTATATTTGAAATTCCAACCGCGACTATCATAGCAACCAAAGAGCCAATCAGGAGCGAGGTTGTTGAAGGTAACGTCCCGCCCACACCACTGGTTTAACAGGGAGCCGGCGCTTAGCAACGCTGTCAATCAAACCTGTTGCTAACGCTAACAGGAGCGACCTCGGGGAAAGAAGGACCTGATTTGTCTGTTATTAATGTTCAGATCTTGATTTACAGACACAATAGTGAAATAAAAACCCCAGGATCATGTAGAGGGTTAATACGAACATTTAAGACCAGAATGAGTCTGAAGCAGCAGATTCAATGGAAAGTGAATTGGAGCCAGAGTCAATGGAGCAGGAAGTGCACATGATCACTTCCTGTTAGCTCTGTCATTTAAATAAACATTCTATGGTCTGTAGTCACATGTTTTTTTGGGGTTTTTTTTTAATTCTCTTGAGTTTTTCCATAATTCAAGCAAATAAATATATAGATTTTACAGTATAGCACAGATCATTATTAAAAAGATAAGATTAAATAAAACAAAACAAGGAAAAGTGGATTTATCGACTGATATATTTTCAGATCGTGTGGTTTTAGGGTTGGGGATAATATAAAGCACCTTATTTTTTCTAACTCTCATTACGTTTTTCATTAAGATTGAATGAGATGAGGCTGTTTTCTTGTTTCCAGTTTCACAGAGCGACTCTTCGTGCTAAAAGCGTCACAAAACGTCCCACACTGACTCCAGGTTTTCACAGCTGCCGACGTCACTTCACCGTCGCCTGAACCACAGACCGGAGACGCCGGCGCCTTAAGAGCCCAGCGTTTATATCGCACTTTAATCAGTATCAGTGATAATGACTCTGTGCTGCCAAGAAAATCCCTGAACACGGCTAAATATAACCTGTGTAAATACATAAGGACACGCTGAGGTACTGGACCTTATTTCAAGTCTGTGCGTGTCACTAAAGCGGCGATCACGCTGTGCGCCAAATTAGAAATCGAGTCACTATAGATTTTTTGTTGTGATGACGTGTCCACAGCTTTAGTCTGAAGCTAAATGTAAATATAAACTCCCCCTTTGCACGGATTACAGTGATTGTTTATATAAATGGACGTAGCTAACCTGCTAGCTGCTACGCTACAAACAGGAAGTGATCATGTGCGCACTTCCTGCTCCATCGACTCTGGCTCCAATTCACTTTACATTGAATCTGCTGCTTCAGACTCGTCATTTTGGTTTTAAATGTTCGTATTAACCCTCTACATGATCCTGAGGTTGTTTACAGTTTCAGTGTCGTTAGCGCCTCCTTCGGACAGATTTAAGTCAGTGTCCAGGAGGAATCTGACCAAAACTGAAGAAACGACTTGTAGGAGCGAAGACGTTTAGCTGCTCGTCCAAGCCGCGGCTTGGACGAGCAGCTAAACGTCTTCGCTCCTACAACGATTTGTCCAGTTACAGATTTAAACCTCGCCTTTTGCTCATGCTAGCGCTAGCAACAGGTTTGATTTACCTTCAACCACCTCGCTCCTGATTGGCTCTTTGGTTGCTACGATACTCGCGTCGCTATAACTGCTAGCTTCGACGAGCTTCATTTGACGTTGATCGGCTCTTTCACGTTTGTATTATGTTTTTAAGATTACGCGTTAATGTGGCGGCTCAGTCGGTAGAGTCTACTCACCAAACTGTCTGTGGTTGAAGCCGTGCTCCTGTTTTATTTATTTATTTATTTATTTACTCTCTGTTGAACCGTCCTTCGGTCCAGTCAAAAAACCCTTTCCACTTTAATAGAAAAACGAACACAAACCTCACTCAGCGACCCTTCATAACTCTTCATTTTCCTCGCGCCGTCGCTCTCTCGTCGTGCATCTCATCAGTGTCACCTGCAGAACACATATCCCAGCATGCACTTGACCTTTCGCAATAAAAATCTGAGTCCGTTCCCGTCCCTTTGTGCTCCTGATTCGTGCTCCTAACGGCCCATCAGAGCCGCACGAGCGTCTCACGGTCACATTTGCAGAGGCAGGACCGCCGCTCTCTCCGGTCAGGCCTTATTTTCCAGACCAATTACGTCGGAGCGGTGGGAGTTCTGAGAGCGGCCGTGGGCCCCGCTCTCACTCAGACACTCGGGGATTTAAAGAGTTCGATTTAATGATGTGCTGTTGGGGACCTCTGCTTCTGAGGCGGCGTCTCTCCACATCATTTATTACATATCAGAGAGCTGCTGTTCAAAGTCGAGCTCAAACACTGTGAGCTGCACTGGTTTGGGCCCAGCGGGATTCAGCCGCACTCCAGAAGGAACCGGAAAAATGACCTGTGTTTTTCTGGGTTTGATGGTTTATTTTCAGAGCACTTTCTTGTGTAAATATTGAGAAATTAGTTACAAACCAAAGAGACAACCTGAACCATTTTATTATGCAAAAGAAGTGCAAAAAAAAGAAAATTTGAGGTTATTTTTTGGTTTATTTATTCAGTTTTGCTTGAGAATATCAAAAGATTGAAGTAATAGGTTGTGTTGTGTTTTTTGTTTTTTTTCTCATTCTCACATGTTTAACACACAAACCCTGTGGATTTAGGCTGAGTTTTTCCCTTGTGATGTCATCACAAGGGAAAAACTTGTGATGACACCTTGTGATGTCATCATGTGGTGATACAGGAAGTGCTCCACTGTGTTTTTAAACTCCACACACCTTCATTTATAGAATCATTTGAACAATTTCATCCCCGGAATTGGCGATTTTGACTGAAAAAGGTTTTTAAAAAAAAGCTGAAAACTACCACTTTGTGACATCACAAAGTGGAACGTCGCATTTTGAGCTTTGAAGATGTAAAATGAAACAAAACACAACTCCAGGTCTGTTTTTGAGGAGGAAACATCATCAGGACATGACTAAACGCTCAGAGTCCATTTTGTGTAATATAAGTTACTTCCTGTATCACCACATGATGACATCACAAGGTGGAACAGACTGTTCTTCCTTCCTAAATCTGCAGGTTTGTGTGTTAAACGTGTGTGAATGGAACGTGACTCCAGGTGTGTGTGTGAGCAGGTAACAGCATTAGGACATGTCTTAAATCTCATTATTACTCACTCACTGCACAGAGGCAAAAATATCTTTTGGTTTTGATCGTTTCCAATCTCGTCGTTGCACCATTTGAAATAATTACAGCAATAAAAAATAAATTGGGCTTTTAAGATGTTTTTTTTTTCTGTTCTTGTTGTTCGACTCGTGCCAAACACCTGCTTTCACCTTTCACTTTTGTTTTCTTGTCAAAGGAAATGAGCAGTTGAAGCTTTAAAAGCACATTTTTCACTCACTGGTTCTGTCCAGTCCACTAGTCCTGTCCACTAGTCCTGTCCACTAGTCCAGTCCACTAGTCCTGTCCACTAGTCCTGTCCACTTGTCCCCCGCCGCGCTGGACAGGACTAGTGCACCGGACAGAACCGCCATGTTTTATTTCTTGGGCATTTTGGTGTCAGTTATTTGTCGAACCTACTGAGACTGTGAGATAAACCAGGACTAAACCAGGACTAAACCAGGGCTAAACCAGGACTAAACCAGGACTAAACCAGGACTAAACCAGGACTAAACCAGGGCTAAACCAGGGCTAAACCAGGACTAAACCAGGACTAAACCAGGACTAAACCAGGACTAAACCAGGGCTAAACCAGGACTAAACCAGGACTAAACCAGGGCTAAACCAGGACTAAACCAGGACTAAACCAGGACTAAACCAGGGCTAAACCAGGACTAAACCAGGACTAAACCAGGGCTAAACCAGGACTAAACCAGGACTAAACCAGGACTAAACCAGGGCTAAACCAGGACTAAACCAGGACTAAACCAGGACTAAACCAGGACTAAACCAGGGCTAAACCAGGACTAAACCAGGACTAAACCAGGACTAAACCAGGACTAAACCAGGACTAAACCAGGGCTAAACCAGGGCTAAACCAGGACTAAACCAGGACTAAACCAGGGCTAAACCAGGACTAGACCAGGACTAAACCAGGACTAAACCAGGACTACTTGTCAAACCTCACTGACTGTGCCGTTTTGTAATTGCTCTCGTGATTACTGTGAAATATGGCAGCAGGGAAAACATTTAGCACAACACACTAATTGCTCTTCTGACGCTGCCCCCTACTGTACATCAGCGTGATGTGCGAGCAGGTTTCAGCACTTTTCAAAAGACAATATTAGTTTGTGAGGCTGGAGGGAGATGCTAATGAGGAAGGTGAGGAGGGTGAAGAGGGAGGCACACGCTGCTTAAAAAGATATTAAAAAAAACACTTATCCATCCATTTTCACGCGGGGGACTCACCCCAGACGCTTCCATTAGCTGCTCCGGTGGGACTTTAAGGCGTCCCCAGACCAGACCAGAGTCCACCTCAGCTGCTCAGCTCAATGTGGAGGAACAGCGGCTCTACTCTGAGCTCCTCCTCTAAGGGAGCGTCCAGTCTCCCTGTGGAGGAAACTCATTTGGACCATTTAAGTCAGCGATGTTGTCCTGTCGGCCATCACCAAAACCAGGACTAAACCAGGACTGAACCAGGATTAAACCAGGACTAAAACAGGACCAAACTAAGACAAAAACCAGGACTAAACCAGGACTGAACCAGGATTAAACCGGGACTAAACTGGGGCTAAACCAGGGCTAAACCGGGACTAAACCAGGACTAAACTAAGACAAAAACCAGGACTAAACCAGGACTGAACCAGGGCTAAACCGGGGCTAAAAACAGCACTAAACCAGGAGGTGAGGTTAGTATCACAGATTATCCGTTAAATCCAGAGCTTTTAGCCTCAGCTCCGTCTTCGTCTCAACACTTCACTAAATATTTGTATTTTAAGCTCAGTGTGAGTTTAATCGAGCTCAATACGTCGACGGTAAAAGTTGCTCGTGGTTGTCGTAACACGGGAGAAAATTTCCTCGGTTTGAATGCGCGTCAACCCAATTTGCGATATCATTTTGTGCGTGTTGTTTTGTTGTGTTGATCTGCCAGAGGGCACAGTGTGAGCCGCGTACAGCAGTAACTACACATTTGAGCGATTGTGACAAGAGCTGCAGGATTCTTACAGATCTGATCCACATTCCTGTTGTATCTGGGATGTATTTGTCGGTAGAACGTACATTTTAAACTGTAGAATGTTAAAACGTATAAAGACATAAGGAAATTGTTCCAGGAGCCTCTGATTCTGTCCTGGATTCTGCAAATATAAAACAGAACAGGTGAAAAGCACAGACTGTTTATATAAATGCACAGAGCTAACCTGCTAGCCGCTACGTTCCAAACAGGAAGTGATCATGTGCGCACTTCCTGATCCGTCGACTCCATTGGCTTCAATTCACTTTACATCAAATCTGCTGCGAAGGGGCGTTACCTTCAACATCCTCGCTCTGGATTGGCTGTTTGGTTGCTATGACACTCACGGTTGGAATTACAAATATGCTAATAACTGCTAGCCTCGATTAGCTTCACACTGCATAGATGTATTTAAATGTAAACTACGACGATGGACTGACTCAGTATTTCACATTTTTGTTGAAAATTGACACAGGAACTTTTAATCCAAGATCTCACGAGTGTCTACGTCTGAAAACTGTCGGCTCTAGAACTGAAATTGGAAAAAAAGCTTTGGGTTTTACTTCCCAAAAATGGAATAAATTTGAAGGACATGTCAAACTGCACAGACTGGAGCCACTGCAGCAGTTTAATAATGTGAGATAAACATTTACACTCAGACCTGCTCCTGTTTTTAATGTTTTAAATGAACCTGTGCAGATGTGGGTTTGGTTTTAGTTTGTAATGTTTTGTATTTGAACAGAGCTCATGAAAAAGAGTCTGATGTCAGTGGAGTCGCCCTGGAGAAATAAAGACACGTGAATGAATTTTAAATCGATTTCAAAATGAATAGTCAGACGTGGGACAGATTTAGAGTGAGCAAAAAAATGTATGTACTAAAACAATCTTATAAAAACACATTTACTCCACAGCCTAGCAACGCTGTCAATCAAACCTGTCGCTAACGCTAACAGGAGCGACCTCGGGGAAAGAAGGACCTGACTTGTCTGTTATTAATGTTCAGATCTTGATTTACAGACACAATAGAGAAATAAAAACCCCAGGATCATGTAGAGGGTTAATACGAACATTTAAGACCAGAATGAGTCTGAAGCAGCAGAGACAGAGAGAGGACAGAACAAAAAATAAACTCAAAATAACAAAAAAAAGAAAAGAAACTAAACAAAAAAAACCCCTCAAAATAACAAAAAAATAAATAATAACTTAAAAAAATAACAAAAACAAAAAATAACAAAAAAGAAAATAAACTAAACAAAAAAAACTCAAAATAACAAAAAAATAAATAATAACTTAAAAAATAACTAAAACAAAAAATAACAAAAAAAAGAAAATAAACTAAACAAAAAAAAACCAAAATAACAAAAAAATAAATAAATAATAACTTAAAAAAATAAATAACAAAAAAACCAAAAACAAACAAAAACTCAAAAAAAAGATCTTGTAGAGGGTTATTACGAACATTTAAGACCAAAATGATGAGTCTGACAGCAGCAGTTTTTCAATAGAAAGTGAATTGCAGCCAGAGTCGATGGAGCAGGAAGTGCGCTCATGATCACTTCCTGTTTGTGGCAGCTAGCAGGTTAGCTCTGTCCATTTAACTTTAAAAGCCCCAAACTGTCAGATTTGTCCCAAAGTGCTGAGTGAGGACATTTGACGTCTTCAGGTGATCGTCCTTTAGTCGAGTCACATTTGTGTAAAAGCAGCTCTTTGACGGAGACGATGAGGCTGAAGGACGTCACCTGAGCATCTCCAGAGCATTTTGTGGAGCGATAACCTCGGGCAGAGTTTACGACCAATCAGGAGCGTGGGACGTGGATGAGAACCATGAAGAAACAACTGCCTGTGGACAGTGGTGGAAGTTTACAGTTTAGGTATTTTACAGTGTGTACTTTTTACTTTTACCTGAGTACGTTTGAGAGCAGTATCTGTACTTTCTACTCCACTGCATTTCTGAACAGGACTGAAAAGTAAAAGTATTTTTTTATTGTGAGACGCTGCAGAAAAGGCTGAGATTTTATTTTTAACACGTTCACAATTTGAGCAAAACCAAAATATAACAACAAATAAACAAATAAAAACACCTAGAGTAAAACCTTTGATTCAGTTGTATCTGTCTGCTTAAATCTTTATCAAAATAATCACATCTGAAGCTTCATAAGATCAAAAAATCTGACAAAATACATTTACATTTTACTCCTTAAAGGTTCAATATCACAAAACTGACTCAGGAGAGATTTAATCCATGTTCTAATGTTTCCTCCTCAAAAACAGACCTGGAGTTGTGTTTTGTTTCATTCACATGTTTGAGTCACTTTATTATTAGTCTGTAACATCTACAAATCTCAAAACGCTCTGTTCCACCTTGTGATGTCATCAAGTGGTAGTTTTCAAGTTCCTCCTCCTTTTACCTTTAGTTCAGTTGAGATAAGAGACAACTCCAAGACTGAAATGATCCAAATGATTCTATAAATGAAGGTGTGTGGAGTTTAAAAACACAGTGGAGCACTTCCTGTATCGCCACATGATGACATCACAAGGTGGAACAGAGTGTTTTCTGTTTGAGAGAAGAACTCCAGGTCTGTTTGTGACGAGGAAACGACATTAGAACTGATCATAGAGCAGTGTCGTACTTTAAGTACATTTTTAAACAGGTACTTGAGTATTTTTTGCTCTGGTATCTGTACTTTTACTTAAGTACAAACGGAGTACTTTGTACTTTGTACTTTGTCCTTGAGACTGTGTCAGACTCGTGGTTCAGTTTGTGTCGGAGCGAGAAACGGGGCTGGGGGCGGAGCAACACGTCAAACTGAAACATCTGCACTTTATTCACTTTAACATCGTCAGACTTGAAATGATGGAACTGGACGAGCAGATGGACAAGGACTGTGTCTCTGTCTGTCTGTCTCCTTCTGTGTCTGTCGCTCTCCCTCTGTCTCTCTCTCTCTCTTTCGGTCTCTCTCTGTCTGTTTCTCTGTCTCTCTCTCTCTCTCTTTCGGTCTCTCTGTCTGTCTGTCTCTCTCTCTGTCTCTCTGTCTCTGTTTCTGTCTCTCTCTCTGTCTCTCTGTCTCTGTTTCTGTCTCTCTCTCTGTGTTTCTGTCTCTCTCTGTCTCTCTCTCTCTGTCTCTCTCTATCTCTCTCTCTGTCTCTGAGCACAGACACAGATATTTGAATGTAAACTTCACATCTCCTCCGTCTCTCCCTTTCTCTCCCTCCTCTGTCTTTGTTGACATGTCTGTACTTCCCTCTCTCCTCCTCCCCTCTCTCCCTCCATCCTCTCCTTCCCTCCTCCGTCTCTTTGTTGCTATCTGTCTGTCCTTCTCTCCCTCTCTCCTCCTCCCTCCCTCTCTCTCCCTCCTCCGTCTCTTTGTTGATATCTGTCTGTCCCTCCCTCTCTCCTCCCTCTCTCTCCCTCCTCCGTCTCTCGTCTCTCTCCTCCGTCTCTCGTCTCCGTCTCCCTCCTCCGTCTCTCGTCTCCGTCTCCCTCCTCCGTCCCTTGTCTCCCTCGTCTCCGTCCCTCGTCTCAAAGCCTTGTGGGTAAACTTCAGAGCAGATGATGGACGTCCTGTCGTGGTTTGGCTGGAGCCTGAAGGAAACACAACAAAAAAAGTCTGCGTTTGTGACATAAACAAACATTTTTATAACATCTGAGCTCGTGTTTATCCTGCGCCGCGACTTTCAGCGCCGACAGTTTGACATGGACAAGGTGAAAAGAGGAAATAAAACAGGGATGAAAACAGGTACGGCAAGTTTCAGCGAGGAGAAAACGAGTCCGAGCGCAAAAACGCAGAGGAGCTCCTAAAGTCAAATTCAGATTCATTTTTCTCATAAACTAAATCTAATAATAATCGTTTTTGTTACAACTGAGAAGACAATGTTTTAAAGGTCCTACATCACACAAAGTACGACTCCTGTAGCTTTAATCCATGTTATAATGCTCTGCTCCACCTTGTGATGTCATCAAGTGGTAACAGCTCCTTTTACCTTTAGTTCAGTCGAGATAAGAGACAACTCCAGGACTGAAATGATCCAAATGATTCTATAAATGAAGGTGTGTGGAGTTTAAAAACACAGTGGAGCACTTCCTGTATCACCACATGATGACATCACAAGGTGGAACAGAGTGTTTTCAGTTTGAGAGAAGAACTCAGCGTAAATCTGCAGGTTTGTCTGTCAGCTGTCGTTATGTAAGGAGTGACACTTTTTCAATGTAAAGTGAATTGGAACGCAGCGGCTAGCAGGTTAGCACGTTAGCAGGTTAGCACGTTAGCAGGTTCACACATTAGCAGGTTAGCAGGTTAGCACGTTAGCAGGTTAGCACGTTAGCAGGTTAGCCGTGTCCGTTCATAAGTCCAGTCTGTGGTTATTTCTCTGCCGTCCTCGCCGCTGTCGTGGTCGCGCTCTCTCTCCGTTTTAACAGTGGAGCAGTGACCCGGCGTAAACGAGGACGTGCGCGGCTAATTTTTATGAAAGGTCCATAATCAGGACGCCGCGGACGCCACGGACGCTCTGATTACACCTCGTTATTGTGATTGGATGAAAAGCCTACACTTTTAAACACAGAGCGTCGTTTGCATTTGGACGTGGCTCCAGCATCGACCAGATCCATCTTTTCTTCTTCTGCGTCGCTAAGTTTGACCCTTAACTCAAATTAAAAAGGAGAGTTTTAATTGGACGGTTTTGTTTGTGGAGTTTATGAGATTTTCATGATCCAAATGATTTTAAGATTTTCAATAATGGAAAAGATTTTAAGACGATTTTAAAAGAATTTACACAAAGACAGAGGCGTAAAAGAGACTAAACCAGGACTAAACCAGGACTAAACCAGGACTAAACCAGGACTAAACCAGGACTAAACATGGACTAAACATGGACTAAACCAGGACTAAACCAGGACTAAACCAGGACTAAACCAGGACTAAACCAGGACTAAACCAGGACTAAACCAGGACTAAACCAGGTCTAAACCAGGTCTAAACCAGGTCTAAACCAGGACTAAACCAGGACTAAACCGGGTCTAAACCGGGACTAAACCGGGTCTAAACCGGGGCTAAACCGGGACTGAACCGGGACTGAACCGGGACTGAACCGGGACTAAACCAGGTCTAAACCAGGTCTAAACCAGGACTAAACCAGGACTAAACCAGGACTAAACCAGGACTAAACCAGGACTAAACCAGGGCTAAACCAGGACTAAACCAGGACTAAACATGGACTAAACCAGGACTAAACATGGACTAAACCAGGACTAAACCAGGACTAAACCAGGACTAAACCAGGACTAAACCAGGTCTAAACCAGGTCTAAACCAGGTCTAAACCAGGACTAAACCAGGACTAAACCAGGACTAAACCAGGTCTAAACCAGGTCTAAACCAGGACTAAACCAGGTCTAAACCAGGTCTAAACCAGGTCTAAACCAGGACTAAACCAGGACTAAACCGGGTCTAAACCGGGACTAAACCGGGTCTAAACCGGGGCTAAACCGGGACTGAACCGGGACTGAACCGGGACTAAACCAGGTCTAAACCAGGTCTAAACCAGGACTAAACCAGGACTAAACCAGGACTAAACCAGGGCTAAACCAGGACTAAACCAGGACTAAATTGGGACTAAACCTGGACTGGTTTGGTTCAGTTTGATGATTCCAGCTCTCTCAGATAAACACTGTTGTTGTTTCTTTGGGCAAAACACTTTGTTGTTGATGTAAAGTGCTTAGCTCCTTAAAGGTGGAAAAACGCTGCATAAAAACACAAACATCTCATTTCGACCCTTGAAACGATCGACTGTGAAGGTTCAAGTCCAAATCCAGAGACTTGACGAGGTTTAACGAGGTTTTTAAGTTTGGGTCTGAAGGACCATTTTGGAGGCTCTTGGAATATTCCCCGTAATCGTCCCTCGAAAATGTTAACGTCAGATGTAGAATAATGAAACGTGCGAGTGTGTGCACAGAGTGGGTTTTCTTCATCAGTAAAAATAGGCTAATGCTACACAGCTGTGTATGTTTGTGGAAAATGGGTCAGAGCCTGGCATGATCAAATCCCTGTTTGTTCTGCCTTCGTTTGTCTGCCTCTTGTTAGCGCCAAAAGTGGTTCATTACGTTTCATTTTTAACCAGCTTCGGCGGAAGAACACAGCTTCCACTGTTTCACATGAAGCCCGTGGTGCCGCTTCAGTAATGAGGTACAGTGCAGTTAAAGTTTTACATGAGGAAAGTTCCAAATCTAAAACTAAAGAGTGAATAATCGTGAGCGCGTTTCAAAAGGCGAGTGGAGAGCGTTTTAAGAGGGATTCCTGATTACTAAAGCACTCAAGCCAAGGAAGTCTTAATTGCTCTGTTCAAATTCAGTCCCACTTTAATGTTTAATTCATTAAATAGTTTCCAAATCCAGGAGATTAAGAACCAGGAGCTGCAGCTTTTGTTTCATCAAAAAATCCTGTGGACGTTTGAGTCCCCGATCGTCCAGGAGAGCTTCGTCTGCGCGTTTCGTACACACATCATTATCCAAGAGAACGCCGCCGTTTGTGGTCCCTGTCCAGGAAAACGAGCCGAGGATTTTATTAAAGATGCGTCGATATAATTAAAATCTGCTGGATGAGATATCGGCGTCTGAATCGTAATAATAATCATCGATAATCTGGTCGGACATTGACGTAATCAGACTTTTACTGCTTAATGTTTGAGCTTTTATCAACTCAAATTTGCTCTTTCGATTTGACCCGGCGCAGGGTTCACTTCGCTCATTGCCCGGAACGTTCCACAGTGCGGCTTTAAATCTACAGTATCACCATGGAGACGCATAAAGAGGAGCAGGTCGTGTGGAGATCTGTGGAGGAGGAGCGACCTACGGCACAGCGTCAAAGTGTTTTTCAAGATATTTTTGTGTAATAAACGTGAATCTCATTTAAAGCTCCAACACGTGAGAAATATGGATCAATTCAAAACTATCGTAAAAACTGGCAGATATTCCTCCTTTTTTTTAATCCAGACTAAACACATAGCCACTTATTTAATTTATTTCTAATTTTGTTTTAAATTTCTCATTATTTATTTATTTATATTTTTTTATCAGTTGTATTAGTATTTTTTTATTCATTTTTAAGTATATTTTTTATTGATTTATTATATTCTATGTAATTATGCAAACACTATATTCATTCTTTTGTATCTGATCTTGATATTGATTTAATCTTTTGTTTTTTCTTTTGTTTTTCGTTTTTCTCTCCATTTGAAAGTGTCGTCTTGTGTTTTTGTGTCTCTATATGTTCAAAAGTTTTTAAAAAGCATTAAACAGAATGTCATAATATTTATTATGTAATAAAAAATAAATAATAAAAACCTGTAATGTAAATAAATAATAAAAATGCAATTGAACACATGATCTATAGATGTATTAATGCCAGACTGTGGAACATTCCAGGCAGAGCAATAACCCAAAGACCCAAAAGAAAAGTTCTAGCGAGCACGTTTAAGACGATCTGTTACTTTTACTGCTGATCCTTTAGGTGAAGGTAAAATGAGGAAGTAAAGGTAGTAGTCGTAGTAGTCGTAGTAGTCGTAGTAGCAGTAGTTGTAGTAGCCGTAGCAGTCGTAGTAGTCGTAGTAATCGCAGTAGTCGCAGTAGTAGTCGTAGTAGTCGTAGTAGTCGTAGTAGTCGTAGTAGTCGTAGTAGTAGTCGTAGTAGTCGTAGTAGTCGTAGTAGTAGTCGTAGTAGTCGTAGTAGTCGTAGTAGTAGTCGTAGTAGTCGTAGTAGTCGTAGTAGTCGTAGTAGTCGTAGTAGTCGTAGTAGTTGCAGTAGTCGCAGTTGTCGCAGTAGTCGTAGTAGTAGTTGTAGTAGTCGTGGTAGTACAGGGCTTTGAATGTAAAGTATTTTCTCTTGTAGTAAACCCGTTTCCTCCTGAATACAAAGTACTTGGTTCATTTTCAGACTGTACTCGTGAAATATCAGGTGTGTGTGTGTGTGTGTGGTGGGGGGGTGGGGTGTGTGTGACAAACACACGGCGGCGTCTGTGTGTGTGTTTGGACGAGATGAAGCCGACGCCGTCACCGGGTCATTTATTTTTCCATTTTCACTCAGTACATAAGTCCACCCTGAGTTTACAGATCGACTCCTCGATTGAGATGTGAAAATACTCGAGTACTTGGTTTTTCTTTGGCCCTGGAGTTTGTTTTTGTTTTTTTTTACCGTGTTCAAATCCACACGGAACACGAGTGTGAGAGTCGAGTGTGTGTAACGTCTGTCAGTCACATGGTTTTATTCTATTCATTTGGACTCTGAAAAACTACTCTACTCTGAAAAAATGAATAAACGCAAACGTGTGGTCAGGAGGTTTGAACATAATTCTCAGCCTTTTATTCAATGTGGGGGTTTTTTCTTTTTTTTTTACTACTTTCTACATTTTATTTACAGACAGAAGAAGCAACATTATTATTATTATTATGAGTGTTGATTTTAAATGTTTGGATATTTGTATTTTTTTTTATTGTTCTTCTATGTAAAGTGTCTTTGAGTATCTTGAAAAGTGCTATATAAATAAAATGTATTATTATTATTATTATTATTATTATTAACATGTATAGAATTAAAACAAGTTAAACTCTACTCTCTATTTTTTGTTATATATATTTTGCTTTGTGGAAAAATATTAACTTTTTTTAAATATATGTTTTTAATGAAGTGTTGACGTCATCTGCAGTTACACGAGGTACAGTTTGATTTTAATCTTTTAATTTAATTTTTTCCCTTTTTAAAGCCCAAACCTCTCACCTGTTTTCCCTGAAATTCTTTTTTGATGGATATATACGAAGAAGAAAGAAAAAGGATAAAAAATATATAGTAATAATAAAATGTAGTAGTAGTAAAAAAATAATAATAACCAAAATAATAATAATAATAATACTAATACTAATACTAACAATAATAATAATAATAATAATAATAACAATAATAATAATAATAATAATAATAATAATAATAATAATAAAGAAAAATATTTAGTTGAGTTTTGTTTTTTTCTTTACTACATAATTCCATACATTGTGCTTCATATATTTGATGTCTTCTTTGTTTATATAAAATGGAAAAAGTAGTTCAAATCAAAAAACCTTGAGTGAAAGTGTCCAAACATGTGACTGGTCATGTATTTCTGGTGTATTTCTTGTGTATTTTTCGTGTATTTCTCGTGTATTTCTCATGTATTTCTGCTGTATTTCTGGTGTATTTCTTGTGTTTTTCTCATGTATTTCTCGTGTATTTCTCGTGTATTTCTCGTGTATTTTTCGTGTATTTCTGGTGTTTAACTAACTGCATTTACTGTTTTATGAGTTAACTCCATGCCAGTGCTTCTGTTTGTCTCATTGCGTCAGAGTCTGGGTCCAGTGGAATCTCCGTACACGTCCTTGGCTAATCGCTAACGCGCTGTAGCATAACTAGCGTGGATGAGTTTGAATCAATTCAAGCAAATCTGTCCCTGAGTTAGAACTCGCACGTCACCCAGTTTGTACAAGCATTTGACTCGCATTCCTCTGGGTCTCGCTCTGTCAAGACACACAAAACACTGAAGTGTCTGTGAGTGTGTTTGTGTATGTAGGTCGTTGGTCGTAAATGTCACAGGAGGTGGAGAAGGATAAACTGGGTAATATTAGGTCAATTCAAAATGTCTGCACTCTGTGGGTCCTATCTGCACTCTGGGTCCTCTGTCTGTGGTCTATGGGTCCAGTTTGCACTCTGTGGGTCCTCTGTCTGCACTCTGGGTCCTCTGTCTGCTCTCTGGGTCCTCTGCTCTCTGGGTCCTCTGTCTGCTCTCTGGGCCTTCTGTCTGCTCTCTATGGGTGCTCTGTCTGCTCTCTGGGTCCTCTGTCTGCACTCTGGGTCCTCTGTCTGCACTCTGGGTCCTCTGTCTGCACTCTGGGTCCTCTGTCTGCACTCTGGGTCCTCTGTCTGCACTCTGGGTCCTCTGTCTGCTCTCTGGGTCCTCTGCTCTCTGGGTCCTCTGTGTGCTCTCTGGGCCCTCTGTCTGCTCTCTATGGGTGCTCTGTCTGCTCTCTGGGTCCTCTGTCTGCACTCTGGGCCCTCTGTCTGCTCTCTATGGGTGCTTTGTCTGCTCTCTGGGCCCTCTGTCTGCACTCTGGGCCCTCTGTCTGCACTCTGGGTCTTCTGTCTGCACTCTGGGCCCTCTGTCTGCACTCTGGGCCCTCTGTCTGCACTCTGGGTCCTCTGTCAGATCCTCTCAGTCTTTAACACAGTTTAACTCCCGACTCTCCCCCCTGGTATTTAACACTATCTGGGCAGGATGTTGTTTTCTCGTTCTTTTCCTGTGTTTTGTGTCGACTTTTCTGTGAAGTTCTTTGGGCAGCTCAAGTTGTTTTAAATGTTCTATATTAAGTTTCTGTGATATAATAAAAATGCAGTTTATTTACCAGACGTCTTCGTAGACACTCAAGGTCGCCTTTACCTCAAAGCCCAAACTCTTTTCCCTGTCGAGGGATTTAACCGACAACTTCAGCAACTGTGATGAAAACAAGTTTATGATCGAGGTTGTAAGAAAACTGTGGTGTGAGTGTTTGTCTGTTTTGGTGAGTCCTAATATCAAATGCATCTCGACATTTCTGAGCAGTTTGCAGATCTCCCACAGCTCCAGATCAGTGTTAAAGCGGAACTATTGAGCTTGAGTCTCTATGGTTCTCATCTCTGTGGATCATTCTGTTATAATTTACACATTTTAAATCACAATATTCATCTAAAACCACAAAAGAAAAGAAATATGTCAGCTGAGTTCAAGTTCATAAACTGCAATGTCCAATGGAGCTGACGTCGCCGTAAACGTCATGACAATAAAGAGGCGTGTAGCTGCGGCGCCCCCTATGGACAGATGCACGTCGCACTAGAGCAGAGCGTTTTTAAAATTTGTACCAAAATGACGACGCGACGCTGCAGAATCCTACGAGTATCAACGATTAAGGAAATAAAACTGGAGAAGGAAGTGCGGACGTCACAGTGGGCGTGTCACAGTGGGCGTGTCACAGTGGGCGTGTCACAGTGGGCGTGGCACAGGGGGCGTGTCACAGTGGGAGTGTCACAGTGGGCGTGTCACAGTGGAGGTGAAAACAGGGGTTGACAAAATGGCGTCCTGAAATATTTTTATTTTATTTACTTACTTATTTATTATTTTATTATTTATTTTTTTATTTATACATTTTATCATTATTATTATTTATTTTTTATATATATTATTTTTTCTTTCTTTTTTTTCTTGGCGTCTTATAAATAAACAATTAAAATCCAACCTCCAAATCCAACACACTGAGGAAACACGGTGACACTGTTCAAAACTCCATTTTGCGGCACATTTCTGCTTTAAAATCGTCTCGGTCTCATCGCGTCGTGAGTTCACAGATTCGTCTCCGTCGGCCGCAGCTCCGCGCTCGGCACAGTTGGGGGCAGTCATGAGGAAAACGATTACGTTGCGTTGCTGAAGGGCACGTCGGCTCCATGTGCATCTACTGTATCAAATCTGGATCCAATTTTACTGAAGACGGTCGTTATGTTTCGATCGTTGATAACGCGCCGCACCTGCAAAAACTTCCTCAAAGTCATTTTTAGCGTGATTACTTAACTCATCGAGTGCCATCGGATTTGAGACCGAACTTAAAAACGTGATTTTCTGCTCGACGACGCGACTCGGACACCGTCATTATCCTTTATGGCTCCGAGCTGAAGACGCTGACAGATTACAAACAGAATGTGCTTCATACGAACGCCGCCTGCTCCAGTCCACGGGCAATAATTACATCCATAACTCAATTTACAGCTGAAGCGGAGCGTTCAGAAGCTCAAATTCAAAAGACTGAACAATGTGAGCGTGAGAACCACAGAGAAAGACGAGAGTAAATAAAACGATAATTAGACTAAAACTAAAGTCAGACTCATGTCGACACAAACCTCTGCTCTGCTTTATGTAAACGATATTACACAAAATTAATGATTCTAACGCTGTTTCCTCCTCAAAAAACAGACCTGGAGTTGTGTTTTGTTTCATTTATTATTCATCTGTTACATCTACAAAGTGAAAAATGCGACGTTCCAGTTTGTGATGTCATCAAGTGGGAGTTTTCAAATTAACAGCTCGTTTTACCTTTAGATCAGTCGAGATAAGAGACAACTCCAGGACTAGACCAGGACTAGACCAGGACTAGACCAGGACTAGACCAGGACAAGACCAGGACTAGACCAGGACTAGACCAGGACAAGACCAGGACTAGACCGGGACTAAACAAGGACTGAACCAGGACAGAACTGGGACTTAAACCGGGACTGAACTGGGACTGAACCAGGACTAAACATCAGGACTAAATCAGGATTAAACCAGGGACTAAACCGGGACTAAACCAGGTCAAAACCAGGACTAAACCAGGACTAAACCGGGACTAAACCGGGACTAAACAGGGACTAAACCAGGAGTAAACCAGGACTAAACCAGGTCTAAATCAGGACTAAACCAGGTCTACATCAGGAGGCCTTTAAAACTGTTTCACTGATTTCATTTATTTTCATTTCTTAATAGAAGACGAATATTGATGCAAACATTTTAAGATGGAAAACAGCTCCTGTAAAATAACTCCTGCAGAGCTGAGTTTCTCTTTCGCTTCATCTAAAAATCTCCTGCTGTTTATTGATTTTAAAGCTACAGTGTGTAACTTTCTGGCGGTGGCTCATCACCTGCACGACTCCATGGAAATAAAAGATGAATAAAAGGTTAAAGGTTAAAAAAAGGTTAAAACTCTTTGCCATACGTGGGAAGATTATTGATTCTTTTCAGGTGATGTCTTTAACATTCCCAGGTGCAGTGAAGCTAACAGGAGGCACTGCTGTGTCTGAAGCTCTGTTAGACTTTAATCTGAGGTTTATTTTAACACAATCTGACCTGAACTGGTGAACTGATCTGTGCTGTTAAATAAGCCCCTTTCAAATAACCTTACAATCACAAGCTAGCTAGCATTAGCATTAGCATTAGCATTAGCATTAGCATTAGCCAACCATGAACGCTCGGATTGATCACAGACGTCTGAAGATGTGTCGTTTTAATCCAATTTGATTTCTTTGATTTTCAGGTAAAGACTAAAACTTCTCGGGCTGTGTTTGATAATCACATTGTGTCGCCGTGGCAACTGCTGAACATTCCACCATACACACACATGCACAACCTTCCCTCCCTTTAGTGTGATGTCACTGCAGAACATCCAGGCCAAATGAGAGTCTGTGGAGTTTTTAAGTGCAATAAAAACTCCTCACATTGAACAACATGGTCTGTTTTTTGTGGGGGGTAAAAAGTTCCATACAGTGGCTTTAAGAAAGAAAAACCCTTTATGTTTCACCTCCACAGAGCGGCCCAAGCAGACGTCTGCTCTTCTGTTTGGGCCGCGAACAATCGAGATGGAACAGAACGATCAATAAACATTTCATCCATTTTCAAAGTCGGAGTAAACGTCTGAATCCAAAGCGTCTGAGCGAATGTTTTTCTCTGTCGTCCGCAGGTCAGCGAGAACGCCAAAAAGGACCTGAAGGACGGCCTGGCTCTGTACAACTCCGAAAACAACATAGGCCTTCGAAACGCCTGGAACATCATTCAGGCCGAGGTACGTCGCATAAAAAGAGCCATTAGCATCAAAATAACAACCCCAAAGCTAACGCCTTCACTCTAAATATGCTAAATTATTCCGGCTAATGTGCGATCTGGCATTACCTCGGCTAAAACAAATGCTAATTAAAACACTTAGCTTTGAAGTAACGCGTTTGAACGTGTGTCCTGACAGTGGAAGTGCTGCGGCGTCATCGCGTACACAGACTGGCACGAGGCGCTCAAGGAGAAGGTGGTTCCAGACCGATGCTGCCAGGAGCATTACCAAAACTGTGGACGCAACTCCACCAACATGTTCTGGAACAGGGTGAGTTTTGTTTTACGTTTAAATCAAATGTATGTGTGGATTTATTCTTAATTACAAAAACACTGGACAGAAAGTGAAAAGGAAACGCTCTGATCTGATGAGTACATGTTTTACTTTTACTTGAGTACATTTGAGAGCAGTATCTGTACTTTCTACTCCAGTACAAGTATTTTTATGATATTTTTGTGGTTTATATTTAGACCTGTCTCTGTAGTTACTTTATCGAGCTGGAAAAACAGATTTTGGAGCTCAGTATTTATCATTTGGTGTTTTTGTTTGCGATATTTGGAAGAACTTGGTCATTTTCCTTGTGATACTATAAGATTTGAGCTGTAAATAGTTGAATAAGTCACTTTTATGCTTCATTTGTCTATTTATTTGATGCAGTTTGTAGCTTTTAATGAAACTGTTTATTTAAAAATGCGTTTATTGGGATTATCTTGCAGTATTTTAATTGTATCAGTGGCACAAATAGTCTCAGTGTTTGTCGTTTATCACAGTTTATCTCTAGAGAAACACAACATGACACTTTATTTGGACTCAGTGGTGAAGTGTAACAAAGTAAAAGCAGTAAAGTATTTAAGTATAAAGGTTTCGTCTGTGTCGGAGCGTTCGGTTTTAAATCTCAGACTTCAAAGTTCAAACCCGACAGATTCAGCCGACGGGAAACAGATCGATGAAATTATAGAAGATGCACATTTCTGAAACGCAACAAGTCAATGTGTAATAACAAACAGAAAGTATTTAACACTAACCCTGCATATTTAGGCTTCTCTCAAACTGAAAACACTCTGTTCCACTTTGTGATGTCATCATGTGGTGATACAGGAAGTGCTCCGCTGTGTTTTTAAACTCCACACACCTTCATTTATAGAATCATTTGGATCATTTCATCATCTGGAATTGCCAATTTCTACTGAAAAAAGGTAAAAAAATGTAGCTGTTTGTCTGAAAACTACCACTTGATGACATCACAAAGTGGAACAGAGCGTTTTGAGCTTGATGGACTAATAATAAATGAAACAAAACACAACTCCAGGTCTGTTTTTGACGCGGTTACATCATTAAAACACGGTTTAAATGTCACAAAAGCCGAGTTTGCGTGATATCGGACGTTTAAATTAAATGGAACAGGATTTTGCTTTAAGGATTTTGTTTTACAGCGTCACACATTTTAGCAGCTACTACAAAACAAACTCCTTATAACGACTTAATTAGCTTCAGAAACAATGTGTGAAACCTTAATGTGTTTAATTGAATATCACTAATTGAAAAAACCCAAAGTTCCTCAAGGCTCAGGCCGATTTGCTGCTTCCTTCTGTTAAGTTCAAATCTACTTTTTGAGCTTTCGGCCCATTTATCGCATTAAACTGTCGACTTTTTTTTTTAACTTAAATCTCAAAATTCTCCTCACTCTCCGTCCTCTTCATTATTCACGACACAACGGCTCGTTTTCGCGCTCAAACCTCGCGGTACAGTGTTTGCCAATCTCCCCCATTAGACGCTTAATCTGCTGTTGGTCGTGTGCGGCTCGTTAACGGAGCCAAAGCGACGGATTAAAAACTGTTACACAAAAGTAAAATGAGAATAGGCAAAGAGTGAGCCGGCCCACTGGGACGCCACGGGACGCCACGGGACGCCACGGGACGCCACGGGACGCCACGGGACGCCACGGGACGCCATCGCCGCCGCGGAGAGGAAATCCTGCCCAGAGGACGCAGCCGCACACTCACAGACACACACTTACAGCCGCACACGTAGAGACGCACACTTAAAACCACACACTTACAGACGCAAACTTAAAGATGCACGTTTAAAACCGCACACTTGTCTGTCTCAGTGGTTCGTCTCTTTCACACTGACCTGAGGATGAACCAGAGACAAAACCTTTATGTCTCTGTTTAAACATTTACAGTGTGAAGCACCACACACACACGACACTTCTACTGCTCCGCCCTGAAGGTGGAGGAGGAGGAGGTGTTTCTGTCTTTAAGGAGGAGGAGGTGGAGGAGGAGGTGTTTCTGTCTTAAAGGTGGAGGAGGAGGAGGAGGAGGAGGTGTTTCTGTCTTAAAGGTGGAGGAGGAGGAGGTGGAGGAGGAGGTGTTGTCTCATGGTGGAGTCTTGGGGAGGTTCAAGTCACAGCTCAAAGTTCAGCTGGTTTAGATTTAATGATAAAATACTACTTAGTAAAGTAGAAGTAGTGGTTTTGTCTGCTGTATCCAAGCAAATTCTCTAGTGTAGTTGTAGTAGTTGTAGTACTTGTCGTAGCAGTTGTAGTAGTTGTAGTACTTGTCGTAGCAGTTGTAGTAGTTGTAGTACTTGTCGTAGCAGTTGTAGTAGTTGTAGTACTTGTCGTAGCAGTTGTAGTAGTTGTAGTACTTGTCGTAGCAGTTGTAGTAGTTGTAGTACTTGTTGTAGTAGTTGTAGTACTTGTTGTAGTAGTTGTAGTACTTGTTGTAGTAGTTGTACGAGTAGAAGTTATTTCTTGCTTTTTTCATTATATTTGAATGTGTTATCTGCTGTATCCAAGTAAAGTCTCTAATCTAGAAGTGATAGTAGTAATGGTCATAGTGGTCATAGTGGCAGTAGTGATAGTAATAGTCGTAGTAGTCGTGGTAGTCGTGGTAGTCGTAGTGGTAGTGGTCGTAGTAGCAGTAGTAGTTGTAGTAGTCGTAGTAGTAGTACTAGTGGAAAATCCATATACCAAATGTTTCTCCTTGTCTTATCGTGACAGATGTGTTGTTTTTCAGGGCTGTTTTGAGAAAGTGGAGGAGGAGGAGTAGTAGTAGTAGTAGTAGTAGTAGTAGTAGTAGTAGTAGTAGCAGTAGCAGTAGTAGTAGTAGTAGTAGTAGCAGTAGCAGTAGCAGTAGCAGTATTAGTAGTAGTAGTAGTAGTAGTAGTAGCAGTAGCAGTAGCAGTATTAGTAGTAGTAGTAGTAGTAGTAGCAGTAGCAGTAGCAGTAGCAGTAGCAGTAGTAGTAGTAGTAGTAGTAGTAGTAGTACCAAGTGCTCCTCCTTTCTCTCTCTAAACCTCGTCTTAATCCTGATGTGCTTTTCAGGGCTGTTTTGAGAAAGTGGAGGAGTGGCTGGACGACAACAAACATCTGCTGGGAACCATCGGGATGGTGATCCTGGTCGTGCAGGTGAAACGTTCTCTCATGTTCTGCTTCAGTCTGAAACATCTCTGTCTGAAATGTCTGTGTCTGAAACGTCTCTGTGTCTGAAACGTCTGTGTCTAAATCTGTTTGTCTGGGAGGAAAATCCATGTCTGTGGCTCCGTGGGCGTTTCAGCTCCCACACATTTTCAGTATAAAGCACCTCCCTCCTCTGAGAGAAACAGAGAGGAGCGACGCCAAGAGGAGGGAGAAAGACGAGGAGAGAGGAGGAGGAGAGAGGAGGAGGAGAGAGGAGAGAGGAGGAGAGAGGGGGAGGAGATGAGAGGAGGAGGAGAGGAGGAGAGAGGGGGAGAGAGGAGGAGAGAGGAGGAGAGAGGAGGAGGGTAAAAGATGAGGAGAGGAGGAGGAGAGGAGAGAGGAGGAGAGAGGGGGAGAGAGGAGGGTGAAAGATGAGGAGTCACATGAGACAGAAGGAGAGAGGAGGAGAGAGGAGAGAGGAGGAGGGTGAAAGACGAGGAGACACATGAGAAAGACGAGGAGAGAGGAGGAGGAGAGGAGGAGAGAGGAGGGGGAGAGAGGAGGAGAGAGGACAAGAGAGGAGGAGAGAGGGGGAGAGAGGAGAGGAGGAGGAGAGAGGAGGAGTCTCAGCCAATCAGGATGCACGACACAGTGCACATTCATACACTGTAAAAAAATAAAAGCATAAATGTAAAATTGCACAAAGGTGAACCTCGATATAGAGACGACAAATGAACTAAACGTTGGTCTGAAAAAACAAGGCTTAATTTGTTCTGCTCACTGGCGCCTCGCAGTGGTCATGTGATGTTACTGCGACGTGTCCAGTCAGCTGATTTAAACGGGTTTCGGGGCAGTCTTTCTACGATTCCCGAACATCATCTCTGGATTATGAAGGAAACAGAAAGATGGAAACGTGCCCACGGGACTTTAAACGGGGAAAAGGGCGTCCTGAAGAAGTCGGACTGCAGATGGCGCTGTCATGCTGCCTCCACCTGTTTAAATCAGCTGACACGCCGCAGTAACACCACGTGACCAACAAACTGTCAGGGATGAAAACTCGACCTCAGTCTGGAAAAAGGATCAAGTCAAATAAATGATCAGACACTGGACAAAGATTAATTTTCTACGGTTAGTTTTTAAAATAGAATAAAAAAAAACACATCAGCATCACCGTCATTTCAGCTTAAACCAAAACTTTGCCTTTAGCTAAACACGGATTTTAATGTTTGAAAAAGGACGACATTATTTCATTATAATTCCAGAGTATGTTTCTGAGTGTAATCACATGAACGTCATTTTACTTGTGCATAATTTGCTTCTTTTTAATTAGATTCTGGATGAGAAGTGGGCGGTTCTACGTCACATCAGCGTAAATTTGAATTAATGACCTGGATTTGTCCAACTGGTGTTTGTGCTGCTCCATCACCCACGTCACATTTTGTCTCATTCTCACATGTTTAACGCACAAATCTGCAGATTTAGGCCAAGTTTTTCTCTCCAACAGAAAAAAAACGCTCCGTTCCACCTTGTGATGTCATCATGTGGTGATACAGGAAGTGCTCCACTGTGTTTTTAAACTCCACACACCTTCATTTATAGAATCATTTGGATCATTTCAGTCCTGGAGTTGTCTCTTATCTCGACTGAACTAAAGGTAAAAGGAGGAGGAACTTGAAAACTACCACTTGATGACATCACAAGGTTTTAACTGAGCGTTTTGATCTTTGTAGATGTAACAGACTAATAATAAAGTGACTCAAACATGTGAGAATGAAACAAAACACAAGTCCAGGTCTGTTTTTTGAGGAGGAAACGGAACGAACGAACACAAAAAAGCCCAAAAGTCACTGACAGTAAAAAAAATCATTACTCTTTTGTTTCTAAATATTTTTCTTGTATTTTTCCAGAGCGTTTAGATCGACTCCTCCCACATTAATCTGAGCAAATCCAGCACCGAGGAACGAGCCTCAGTGTGCAGAGGAACTTTGAGTCACATGGGTCAAACTCCACATTTTAACACCGGAGACGCCCCGAGAGTAAACGCCATTAAAGGAATAATAAGTGTTTTTCACAGACAGGGGGCAGTATCTCCACAGACCTGACTCGTCCCGATTTCTTCCTGTGGGTCGATCTTAAAGAAAAGGTGTTTGTGAATAAACCTCAGACGATAAACGACTTAAAACGTGACATCGAGGATCAAATAAGAGACATGAGCCGGAAATTAGGTCATTTTTACTTCCTCTAGTTTAAGTCATGATAAGTTCAAGTGTAAATGAACAATTATAACCGTTTATATCGACAAAAAATAAATAAATAAATAAAATAAAATAAAATAAAAAATATTAAAATAAACAATAATAAATAAATAAATAAAATAAAAATAAAAAAAATAAATAAATAAATATTCCAAACTCTTAGAAATATTTAAAAAAAAATGAACATGTTCTTGTTGCTGTTCTTCTAAAAATTTGCACTGTGGCCTGAACAACCCAAAATGTGTTGTCCACAGATGAGGACACCGGGTCCAAGTGTAAATGAACAATTATAACTGTATTTATCGCCAAAAATCTCAGAAGGTTCAGTTTATCTACAGCTAAAATTTGGTGAGTTTAACTTAAGAATTAAAGGAGCGACTGAAGATTTAAAAGTGTCAGTGACTTTTGGACCTTTAAGGTATAAAATGTTTGATTGTTTCGATGTTTGGAGGAGGAAAGATCACGTTTACTGCATTAATAGTCCCCCGTTCCTTTTGTACGTGACCAACTTTATATAAAACTTTCTGGATATGTAAATGCAGACAGAGCTGGTGAATAAAGTAAAGAACTGAAATAATTTAAAGTTTAATTTGTAACTATTTTGAGCAGGGAAGTCTTGGAGGTACACAGCCTCAAATGAATAATTAAAACTATTACGCCAGGAGCTTTTTATTCTATTTGTAACAATGTTTTGACAACAGTGATTTTAATGATCTGGAGGGTTTAGAAAAGGAAAAATATGGTTTCAGCCCACATTCACCTCACCGCCCCCGACGCCGCTAATGATGTGAGCCTTTCCTCCCCCTGGCCTCCGGGTGTCACCGCGCCGCCCCGGCCGCTCACACCCACACGGCTCCAGAGGCTCCGGCGTGTCAGCCTCTGCCACGACTCACCTGTCCGCTGACCCGCTCCGGACCCTCCCCCCGGGTCGGGTGAATGCAGCGCGAGCTCAGATCAAGGCGCTGTCGAGGGGCTTTGAGGCCGCTCCAGTTCTGCCGCCGTACTCCGCGCTCTCTCCACGCTCTCCGGCTCATTCATCGTCTTTCTTCTCGCAACTTAGCTGGTTTTGCCTTTCCGCGTTGTCTTCAAACGCCCACGCATCTACGATCATCAACAAATTTCCAGCTTGTTTCGAAAGCACTTTCTCTGCCTTGAAACCCTGACCTAGTCCACATTAATTTTAATGATCCGAAGCGCTCGCTCCGAGAGGTGAGGTGGAGCGATGGTGGAGAGCGCCGAAACAAGGCCTTGAGCTGTCAGATTAGTGGGTTTTGAGGCGAGATGGAGGAGATGGAGGACATGACAGGAAAAATATCATGAAAAGTTTATGTCCTGCGAGTCTGTGACATTACATAATCGTCAGAGGCACCAGAGCTGACTCGTACATGATTTAGACTCGTGGCTTATATGACAGAATCTTTTATATAACGTGTAATCTGCCGCAGTTTAAGAAACCTCGGCGCTGTTTACATACGCTCGTGTAAAAGTGGATGATGGAGTGAAGCGTCCCAGCGGATCCACTGTCATTCTGTCAAACCACATTTCTCCCCCTAACGGCCTCTTCACGTTTGATTGACAGACGATTAAGGTGTATTTTTGGTGTTTTTGCACGGAGCAGGTTTTAGCTTTACATTCGTGACTGATGTTAAAATAACATGTTCCGTGCTCTCCAAGGACGGGCACAGAATATATTGATTTCATTCATTTCCGAGGACGTGTTGACTCAGTTCTCCTCCACCTGAGCGGGGCTGGACGTAGCAGAACGAGTTGGCGCTCTACATTTGACTGACGCCCAATTAGGAGATTTTTACAGCCTGAAGAGTCACACATGGGCTCAAACTAAAATATAATGATTGAGTTTGTGTTTTCCAAGGATGAGCTCACATTTATTTTCGACAGAGTTTGCGTTTTCTTTTAAATAACTCCGTCATTATTGCAGTAGCGTCCGTGCTGCGCATAGACTGTGTTTGTAAATGGACGTAGCTAACGTGCTAACCGCTACGTTCCAAACAGGAAGTGATCATGGACGCACTTCCTGCTCCATCGACTCCACTGCAGGATCAGTACCAGAAGAGATCTCTCTCTTCACAGTGACGGAACGGAGCAAAGTAAAAGTAGTAAAGTACTTTTTATGATTGTCTGAAATCTGCTGAAAAGGCTGAGGGTTTATTTCTGACAAATTAATAATTTGAGAAAACAAAAATCTACAGTTAAAACCAGCAAGAAAAAAACAAAAAAACAAAAATGATGGATTCAGTTGTTTCTGTTGAACAAAATTCAGCTCAAATCTGAATCAGTCACCACATTTGAAGCTTTTTATTACATCTCAAAATCAACGTGAAGTACTTTTATTTTTTACTCTTAAAGTACTTTTTAAAACTGATATTTTACTTTACTTTTACTCTTTTCATGTGATACTTTTACTTTTACGTGAGAATTGTTTTGCTCTGGTATCTGTACTTTTACTTAAGTAACAAAATTGTTTACTTTTTCCACCACTGCTCATTTGGAAAAAATGCTAAGTAAACTTTTTGGCTCAGACATAAACTGTTTATATAAATGGACATGGCTAACCTGTTAGCCGCTACATCCCAAACAGGAAGTGATCATGTCGCACTTCCTGTCCTCTCTCTGTCTCTGCTGCTTCAGACTCATTCTGGTCTTAAATGTTCGTATTAACCCTCTACATGATCCTGGGGTTTTTATTTCACTATTGTGTCTGTAAATCAAGATATGAACATTAATAACAGACAAATCAGGTCCTTCTTTACTTTCTAAGTGAAGGGGCGTTACCTTCCACAGTCTCGCTCCTGATTGGCTCTTACTCTCCCTCAGTTCACTTCTTTACAGTCTGTCGTCCTGCTCTTCCTCATTTTTATTCCAACTGAAAACGGCTGAGGTGCATTTCCACGACTATGTGCATAAAGTTATATTTTGACTAAAGCTAAAAAGGCTGAATGACGGGCTTTGCGAGTGCGATCACCAAATCCACTTAAAAAGGAGAGTCCGCTTGGGCTTTTCACACACCATACTGAGACCTACTTCCGTTTTTCCATGCAAACTTGGCCAGATAATGGTTTTAGGATGAGCCTTGTGACTGTGTTTGATGTCTAAGCATCATGGGTAATGGAAAACTTCAAAGAGATCGCTGGCTACTTTGATTCAGTGGCATCTCACTTTACGTCATTGAGTTAATGCTGCGCCCTGTACATTTTTCTATCACAAAGATCCCTGCGTTTAAGGGCCAGGCCCGTGAAGCAGCAGAAAAACCAGAACGCAAAAATGGTGCTCGTAACTGGCGGATTTACAGAGCATCATCAAAACACATACAAGCCCGAGGCGGCGACATCAAACAGGAGAATCCGACGTACGGCGGCGTATAGAAACCCAACACTGCACATATTCCAACATGAACTCACCATCTCGCTCTTGTCTCTTTTGCAGCTCCTGGGAATGGCGTTCTCCATGACACTGTTCCACCACATCCACAGAACGGGGAAGAAGTACGACGCTTAGCCCACGGGGAGGCCACCAACCACGGGATAAGACTCTGCTGACGTACCCCCCTCTCTGGAGCCTCCTGTTTGGTTTCCTTTCACTTTCAGCCTCCTCCAGAGCCTCCCAGTCGCCTCTCGGGACTTTCTGTACAGAATCCAGCTCTGTATCGCGCCTGTCACCAAGTCATTTTTGCCAAAGAGTTTATCGTAGCTGAAGGTAGAAAGGACAGCGATTTTGGCGAAGGAAGAGAGTCCCATTGGTTGCTACTCCTCTTAAGTGCTTTTTTGTTTGTTTTTGTTTTGTTTTATTTTTTCGCTTGGACTAACAAATTGCTGGAAGGAGAGACTACGTTACAAAGACTTTTACTAATGCTCACACCCCTCCGACCCGAGGGACAGAGAATATTTAAAAACTTATATCCTCCACCTTATACGGAGTGTTCTCATAATAAATCCCATTGTAAATGTTTCAACATGGCATGCTAGTTTTCTACTTGTTTAACTTTTCTTTTTCTTTTATTTTGAAAGTACGTCATGCTGTGTGTGTGTGTGTGTGTGTGATCGAGGTTTGGAGGGTTGGATTGCACCATCCACATTTGTTGGGAGGATGTTTAACGTACGCCAACTTCCATCTTATTATTTTTGTATTTTATTTTTGCGTCACGTTGCAAAAAGCTGCATCGTGGGCCGAGTTTCAGATCAGTGTTATTGTGTCAGTGGATTAGATTGAACTTGTATTTTTGCAGCAAAATCTAAATATTCATTCGTAGCGGGAGTAACACACTGCAGCGTCGGCCTCTCTGTTTCCACGTGAGGCTGAACAAATGGTTCAAAATGGCCGTCCAATAAGAAGATCTGGGTGATTAAACTCCCTTTTGGAGAATCCAGACTGTATTGTGCGTCTCAGCAGCCAACATCTCCTGGGAGCTTTTTTTTCCCCCCTTTTTTATTACGGTCCGGGCTGTGGACGATAAAACACACAGACACACTTTGAAGCGAGGGCACGAGGGGCAGGAGTGGAGCCGACACGCCGGCCGGCCACTGTCATCAATTGTGTTAGCAGAGGCAGCTCGAGTCTTTCTGTTCCACGCCGCCGAGGTCTGAGCCATTTATTCTCAGAGCTCGGTCAGAACAGACACACGTGAGACGCTCCGTGTGATCGGGCGGCTCTGGATCGGGTTGAACTTTTGCTTGAACTTCTTGTGACAGGATTTAATAAATTGACTAATCTCGCTCTGGATTTTTTATACAGATCGATATCGGTCAAATGTGATCGTCCAATCAGAGCCGTTGTTTTTTCAGTGACGTCTGTGAAAAGAAGGAGCTCATTGGACACACGTGATTTACAAATAAAATCACATTTGTCTCACCTCAGATTGACAGAGTTTAGGCTTTGCTCATTGATTCTGCAGAGATCCATGTTTTTCAGTTTCCTGTGACAGTTTGTTCCTTGTTTCGTTCCCATACGGACAAACCGCTCACTGATTGGCTAATCCACCTGTCAATCACCATTTGAAAACAGATTGTTGAAGACGTGTTTGTTCTGGATCCCAGGCAAATTAAACTTAAACTCCCAGGGCTTGTTAGAACATTTCTGAAGGAAGATTGACAGAATTAATAGAATAAATTTGTTTCTATGTACGAACAATTTATATTTGTGTTAACGCTTCAGCTTCAACCTCAAGTTTAGATGATCCAGCAGAAAAAACATTTATTTTTATTTAGTCAATTTCACCCATCAGGCCAGTCCATGATCACTGTGACTTTAACATGTGTATTTTTAGATTAACTGAAACTGTAGAGACAAAAGAAGGAAAAAAGCTGCTAAACGAGGCGTCAGCTTTAACGATAAAAGTCAGTTTATGGCGAACAGAAGAAATATGATGTTATTTCGATGCTCAAACGCGTTAAAAGCAAACGTTTGTATATTTCGTACTGCAAAATGGTCACAGTCCTCACACGGTAAAGGCGGACGGTCCAGGCCTGTTTCACTGTCTCATATTTACACGGGTCTCATTTGTTTCCTCTGAGTCGTTCAGTGGAGCCTCACGTTCTGTTTCATTTCCACAAACGACACCGGGCCAAAGTGTCTCCCAAATGACTCAAACGGACCAGAGACACCTCCATCACGGTCGACATCACACGCCAACGCCTCCGAGAGGAGACGCCTCCGAGAGGAGACGCCTCCGAGAGGAGACGCCTCCACTGTTTCTGTCCACAGAGAGAGGAGAGAGGAGAGAGGGAGGAGGAGAGACAGGGAGGGAAGAGGGAGAGTCGAGGGGGACAGGGAGGGAAGGGAGAGATAGGAGAGGGAGAGGGAAAGAGAGATAGGGATGGGAGAGAGGGAGGCAGGGAGGGAGGCAGGGAGGAAGAGGGGAAGAGGGATGGGGGGAGGGAGAAAAAGAGAGGGAGGGAAGGATAGAGATGGGAGAGGGGTGGGAGGGAGATCAATAGGGGTGGGAGAGGGAGGGAGGGAGAAAGATAGTGGATGGCGAGGTGGAGGGAGGAGGAAAAGGGCCGTGCAGACACATCAAAGCTGCGGCGGGTGAGGATGGCGGCGTGCCCTGGAGCAGGAGTGTGTTTACAGCTCCTCCCTGCAGGGCGCTAAAGCCGTCTGCAGCAGTACATTTCCCGTGTTTTATATCCACTGGGGGAGCGTACTCATGTTTTGGGGTACTTTGCTTTCTTTATCCGAGCTGTTAAATACTGTTCACACAAGTGAGAGACGAGAGAGAAAACGGCTTTTGCAGCATTTTACAATTTGGCCAGTTCATTTGTTTGTTGTTGTTACAATTTACGAAGCTCAATTAGAGTTCGTTCCTGAGATTCAAGGCTGCTCGTATTTCACTGTGACTTTTGGTACCAGGTGTTTCGAACAGGAAGTGAGAATCGGCTTCTGGCGCCAACGAATCTGGCTCCATTTCACTTTCTATTGAAAAGCCGTGGCCCTTCTGTCCGTCTTAAAATGTTCGTATTAACTCTACATGATCCTGGTTTGTTTTTACTTCACTCTTGTGTCTGTAAATCAACACATGAACGTTATTAACTGACAAATCCAGTTGTGCGAGCGTGAAGGGGCGTTACCTCCAACAACCTCGCTCCTGATTGGCTCTTTGGTCGCTATGACACTCACAATCGGGATTACAAATATGCAACTCTGCTCTGAATTTGCCGCTGTAACTGCTCTAACCTCGACCAGCTTCGTTTGGACCCGACGCCGCGGCTCACGTCCACGTCTTTTCGCAGCCCGTTGTTGCGTCTGACAAATTCAAAAATGAGTCGGTACTTCTCATAAATCTTCGTTTCCACACCGACTATTTTTTAGCTTGTTTTGAGTGACCAGCATGCACTCTGTTTGCTCCAAAGCGCCCTTCTCTAGGAATACACAGATATGATTTATGTGCTGAAATTAAATTGCCAACTCACAAAATCCCACATTGTAATAAACTCGCCGCCCTCCTGACAGCTCCGAGGGGGTACAGTTTGTCTGCTGGAGTTAGGATCCAAACTCAGAGATGGATCTTTGGCAGAAACCCGTCTCTATTGTAAATATCAACACAACAAAACCGAGCTCGACAGTTTGTTGGTTTCGCCCCTGGACATTGTGGCTACGTTGGCTTAAAAATGACACCTCAAACCAAACATAAAAAGTCCGATCGCTGTGTTAGACGTTCGCCCGTCTGGCAGCTGAAATGCCTGGAGGGAGCACCGTGAGGCATTGCTAGCTTTCTGTGGCAATTTGGCTTGGTAATCACCGAATCTGAGCGTGACAAGAGTGGGAACATCACAGCTCTGGGCAAGGTCACGGATCCAAATATTTTGAGCAAAAAAAACCCCAAAAAAGTGTGTTTTTTCCGCCCTTTTTTGTGTCCCTCGCCGCCCTCCATATGCTTGAGTTGTCGTGTCCACCGGGGCACGAGAACATGACAGCCAGTTACATCTTCACTGCCTCCGATGCCTCGTATTCCTTATTTGCTGCACACAGTTAGCCGGCGGCGATGGCGTAGCGAAAATACAGCCCGGTCGCAAAGCTGCTGGAAGGTATAATCGACAGCCCGGAGAAAATCACGTTTGTAAATCATGTTGTAAACTCGCTTCGGGCGGCAAAAAATCCAGGAATAATCCACTGACATGAGTATTTTTCGTTTTGCTGCTAAATCTTTTATGAGTCTGCATTGTCTGCGTGCTGTGGAGCTCGACGGCGGCGGTTTGCTCACGATCTGGAGGTAATTTCTCCATTTATTTTAGCCAAAACTCAAATATTAAAAGTTTAAAGGCTAACGAGCGACATGCTAACTGTAGATTTTAAATGATTAGTTCAAGTTCAAGCTTTCGAAGTTTTAATATTCACTTTTTTTGGGAAAGTTCACTCCAGAAGCACTCGTCACCGTCCAGCTCCATAGAATTGTTGTCGTTTTGGATGTTTTTTTGACTCTTTCTCCTTCTGCGTGACCTGCTTTTTGATTTTTTTTCGCCATGTTATAGTTAATTTTGTACATCAGCTGTTGAGCGTTGATTTTTATACCTTGTTTGCTCTTTTCTTTTCAGCTCAGTTAATGTTCGTTGTAGCGTTTGACACCGGTTGGCATTTGCGTTTATAGGATCAGTCAATGCGATGTTCCTCACGACGGTGCGAAAACGCCATTCTGTCTTAACACAGCCACGGGCGCTTTTAACTGTAATTAATGGGATTGAGAGTTGGCACGTTCAACATTGGGACATTTTTACCGACAACGAACCACACGCTTCATATTTACCGTTATAAAAAACACGTCTTTGAACTGCCAACGCAACTACACGTGCGTATTAGGGCGTCGAACATGAGCCACGTGACAACCGTGCAAAAAACAGGCCCCGGTGCTACAAACAGTGGATGTAAATATCCTCATAATAAACTGCTTCTCGCTTTGAATAGAAAAAATCCTGTTTGTCAAATGCCAACCACGTTCCCACTGTTTCGTATGTATTTTTATGTCTGTCTGTGTATTTTACATGTGTATTATTTGCAAAGACACTTCTGATATTTAGTTTTTCTTCAAATTCACTCGAGGAAGTTGTTTTTTTTTTCTGCTGTGAGGTTTTTTGACTCATACCGAGGAAGAAGCTGCAGTTTAATCTTTGTTTCAGATTATTTCTCGTCTTCTTCTCGCACCTTCCTCATATGATTTCTATAATCTCCTGTAATCCTCTGCCGTTCTGAAGCCGAGTCCGTGAGCGTTGGAGGTGTCTGCGTTTAGAACCGGTGTGTTTGATGTTGTGTGCCACTTCCTGATAGCTGCCAGCCGTGTCCTGTGGAATTTTAATATTTGCTCCATGTGAACAAAGCACTAATATCTATATAAACTATAGCCTAGTGCACTACCTTCTATTCTTTACTCTCAAAGCAACTATTTTTTAAATAAAGGAAAGTGTCTGAAAAATCCCACTGTGCAGATGTTCATGGCCTTTCATGTTCTCCTCATGGATTCTCTTTAATGTCATTGTTCATTTTAAATTGTGCCGTTTCCCCTGTGAGTCTGTTTTACATCACAAGTTGCTCTAAGTGGTAAAACTCTACATGGGATTTTTAAAAAAGTATAAAAGATAAAACGTATTGTCTTTAAAAATGCACTCGTCATGTGGGACGTCCACTACCTGCTGCAAATGGGAAAAGGTCATAGTTTTTTCACTTTAAAGTCGCTCAAAGCGTTTTAGGGCGAGGAAACACTCCCCCGTTCACACACACACACACACACCCACACACCCCCACACACCCCCCCCCCCCACACACACACACACACACACACACACACATGCACTCATCTTTCCCACAAACACAACCACAGTCTCATATGTGGATGTTTAAATGTCACCGCCGACCTGTGGGTCAGTGGATCTGATCACTCCCCCAATGAACTTGACCTCGTGCACATTTTATTTATTTGCTTGGAATGTTCCGTGACACAGCTTTAAACTTATATTCAAGGATTCAAAGCTTTATTGTCACGTGCAGAGTAAAGAAACAATGAAATTCTTCCTTTGCTCCGCTGGATGACAAAGTATAAAGAAAATTAGGTATAAAACAGATAAATAAAAATATAATCAAATAAATAATAGTGAGAAGTGTCATGTGTAAAGTTTGTCCGATGGCCGTTGGAAAGAACGAGCTGGAGTCTGGCCGTCCGTTACGTGCATTTGTTAAATTACAGGTCATGTTTGTTTTTAAAAATGCATTGAAAAACATGTATTCTGTCATAACGACTGAGAGGGAACAGTTTAACGATGTTTATTTACAGTTTTAAATGTGCAAATGAAGGTCAGAGACGAGGTGAGCTGGGTCAGAAGAGGCGAGGTTCGGACCGGTCGTGGAGAGCTGGGTCGGAGACAGAGGAGCTGAGCGCGACCTGACGAGGAACAAAAAAACATCCAACGAATCACAAATGCAAAAACAAGAGAGTGAGCCGAGCAGAGCTGTACCGCTGTGGATACGCAGACGATCCGGCGCCGAGTGTCAGGTCCACGGTCACTTTGTCCTCCTCAGGTGCAGCTGGATTAACCTTTAGCTGCAGGTGTCTGTGGGAGGAGCCAGAATCTCCACCCAGCTCCAGGCTCTGACACAGAAGGGAGGAGGAAAACATCATAAAAAAGAAAGGACAGACTGGGATCTTGACATATTCTTATCTATAAGTGCTCGCCTTTCCTCAGATATGACCTGTAAAGACCTGCAGATAGTTTAACGCCATGTGGAATACTTCAGACCAATCAAATAGCTCCATCTCCAAACATCTACATGGAAAAAGCAGGTGGTGCTCCAGTCCCTCCACTGGATCATAAATGTGCGACTTGATGCTTTTAGAACTTCGCTGAAATAACACGTTTATTGATTTTGTCCCGTGCGTTTGACCCGTCCTTCAGAGCGTTTGGGACGTCTCCTCAGCGGCAGTGGGACTCGTCTCTCTGATCTTGTTGCTGGTCTTGATGGTGCATGTGTTGGGCTGAAGCTCCACCCAGACACAGAGAGAACATGCAAATGAGAAAGGCTCATGTTTGGTTGCTATGAAACGCACGGTCGGAGTTTTAAATGTGGAACTGGCTCCAAATTAGCCGCTAAAACTGCTCTAACCTCGATGACCTTCACTTGGAGCTGAACGTTCTGGAGAAGTGGACAAACAGCAGGTCCACAGGAGGAAAAACGGCGCATTGCAGCCTCATTTCAGGTCCTAAAATTACGTTTGCACCTCTTTAAAAATGCACCTCGTTCAGTTTGGTCCACACCCGACTGTACAGAAAGGACAAGCAACAAGAAGAAAACCGCAAAACAAACAGATTTTTTATTATTATCAAACCTTTTCACATCCAGGAAAACATTTATTCAGCATTTATTTATCCAGGAAGCCCCGCTGTGATGCAGATCCCAGGGGACCCTCCTGTGGCCCATATTCCAGACGGTGGAAGAAACTCAAACACCAGGTGGAAATCTGCACATCAGACACAGGGAGAACATGCAAACTCCTCACAGAAAGGCTCTGGGAATCAAACCAGCCACTGTCGCACAATGCAACTCATTAAAACAGCAACTAGAGCAGGAAGTAAAGCCACAGTATGTCACTTTTCAGCCTAAAATACACTATAATATAAGAATGTTTTTAAAATTTTGGTTGTTTTTATTCCACTGCATCTCCACAAACCTAAATCTAACCTCAACTCTACTCATACTTTCCTGGAGGAGGTCTATGGAAATGTTGTTCGTTAGGATTTAATTTTCCACAATATAGAATAAAACACATGCATTTTATGGAGAATGTTCCGAAGTGTGGCTTTATCTGTCTCTTTACATCATTGCTGTTTTCAACATTCATGAGGAAATACGCCAGTTCTTGTGAATTTTATGGATCTACATCGTTATTTGTTGAATCTTTCGTGACGCAGCGCGAGTGACACGTGTTTGGGGTTTAAAGATTCGGCGGAACCTTCTACACGCGACACGGTAAAGCCACGCTAACATTAAACTTTCATATTGTCCACAAAATATCGTCTCGCGGGCTGCAATTGGCCCCCGAACCGTGAGTTTGAGACTCCTGATTTACACAGAATCATACAGCTGATTTGCCACCTCCAGGAAGTTACATACTGTGCCTTTAATTAACGCCCAAACCTCACTCCTAAACCTTTGATTAAACACTTGAATCCTTCTCCTTTATGTTCATGATGAATTAAGTTTTAGTTCATGTTTATTAGAGTTTTAATATTTATTTTAAAGTGGATTCTAGGGACGTTTGTTTCCATCGGGCCTTGAGTTTTACAGACAGAACAATCCAAACATCACAGTGTTTGAAAATAGTTCCCCGTCTCAGTTCTTATTTTTTCTGTTTGCTTGTTATTTGTGTGTTTCCATATAAAATGTATGTCACATTTGCATTAAGCCTCATCTGGACACGTGTTTCTCTTAAAGGGGATGGAGGTTCCTCTTGGCAAACATCAGCTCTCAGACTTTAACTGTTCTCTCCCTTTAAAAATAAATTACAAAATGTGTCCTGTAGACGCTGGATGATATAATGCTGCTTCTGCTCAGCGTTTTTTTTTTTTTAAGAATAAAAGGAGGATGATGAAAGAGGGAACCGTCGCCAATTTGTCTGTCGTCTCCGCACTGAGCAGACGGGATACTCTCCGACAAAGCCCCGTCCTCGTTCTTCATAAACGCACTCGCTGTGTGTGTGAGTCTATGGCGTCGGGTCGGTCATGTGATCCTCCTGTTCGCGGGGAGTGACCCATTTTCCTCTGCGCTGAGATGTTTGTGTGCATTCCAATACGCCGACTTAATTAATGATTTGTTTTTCAAGGTGGAAAAAGCAGAGGGAGCACGGAGTTGGAAAAGTCTTCAAGTCGATGGGAGTTTAAAACGTCCGTACGTGGCATTATTCACGTGGTTAACCTGCGTGGGCGCTGATGTACGGCCGCTATCTGTTCTCAATCTGTCGACTTTCCTCCAGAAAAAGTGCAATCTGTTTGATCGGACGGGCACAGGAGACTCCATCAGTGTGTGGAGACATGACTCACATGCTAACAGGGCGCGGGCTAGCATCTCTGCAGGATCAGTACCACAGGAAATGTCTCTGCAGTGATGGAACGGAGCAAAGTACAAGGAGTAAAGTACTTTTTATTATTGTCTGAGACCTGCTGAAAAGGCTGAGGGGTTATTTTTTATCAAACCCAAGCACTAAAGTTTCTGGACTCCGTTTACCATCATGCCTCTCTGCTCTGTTTAAATCTGTGTTGAGAGGTTTGGAAATGAAACGAGCCTTTATTGGGTGAATTCGCAGTCGTTTAATGGAATAATGGAGAATCAGTTAAAAATGACATCATGAAAAATTTACTTTTTCACTATTTATGGTTCGTGGTTCTTTTATTTATGTGTTATATCGTTGTCCCCTCGTAAAACACACCTGGAGTTGTATTTCGTTTCATGAATCCATTAATCCAAAGTCTTCTCTGAGCACTAAAAATGCTCTGTTGGCATATTTCCTGTTTTGTTGCTTCATAGACAAAACTTTGGATTCTTCTACACTGTTTTTAAGCAGATAAACCATAACTGGACCCATTCTGAAACTTTGTCAACAAACACACAACTTTATTAGTGCGACATTCACAGGGAATAACACCTTGGACTGTTTACTTTCTAAATGTTTCCATTGCTGACAGCAGGGGGAGCTCTAACACCTAACACTTTATTGGAAACAGGTGAAGTTTATAAAGTATTTGTTTTTTTTTCCAGATGTAGACATAATTTTAAGTTAGAAAATTAAATGTGAAATACTAATAAAATACACGTCTAAACAAATGAACGCCTCAAGATTTCATAACATGTTTTTGTGTCTTTAAACGTTAAATCAGCTCTTGCTTCTTTAACCCCTGATCAAACTTTCATTGAACCTCTGTAAAATTTAAACCATTATTTCTGAGTTCTCTCGCAGACAGATATCAGACCTCCGTGCCCTCGTTTTTTCATCAACCAACAAGAGAGATTGCATGTGTGGGTGAAGCAGAGTTCAGGTTTTTATTACCCTGTACTCGTTTCTACAGCTCAATATCAACACGGAACAAAAAGTCCAACACGAGAATAAACTCTGGAGTCTTCTCTGGTTCCGTTACCTGTTTCCATGAACATTAAACTGAGAACATGTGTCTGTTTTACTCAAGAAGCACCTTGAAAAACACGATCTTATTGGGTTTTATCTCCGCATTTCTGATCTGTAACTTGACCGAGATGAGTTCAATGTCACTGTGGAACATTCAGAGCAATAACATCTCCGTGGAAACAAGCAGAGGTGAAACAGAACTACATTAGTTATAATTTGACAAGACCAACATTTCAATTTCTCCAGTGACCTTACAATCTGAACAAGCAACGTCCAGATTTTTAACACACGAAATGGAAAGTGGAATAATAAAAATCTGTTTCTACGCGAATCTAAAATAAAAATGGTTGGATATTAATAAAACTTTCACTTTCTCCTCCACTTTTATTTTGAAAGGTTCAATGTGACACTATTTTCTCATCTGTTTGAATGTTTCCTCGTCACACACAGACCTGGAGTTGTGTTTTTTTGTTTCATTTTCACATGTTAAACGCACAAACCTGCAGATTTAGACTGAGTTTTTCTCTCAAACTTTAAAAAAACACTCTGTTCCACCTTGTGATGTCATCATGTGGCGATACAGGAAGTGCTCCACTGTGTTTTTAAACTCCACACACCTTCATTTATAGAATCATTTGGATCATTTCAGTCCTGGAGTTGTCTCTTATCTCGACTGAACTAAAGGTAAAAGGAGGAGTTAATGTGAAAACTCCCACTTGATGACATCACAAGGTGGAACGTCACATTTTGAGCTTTGTAGATGTTACAGACTAATAATAAAGTGACTCAAACATGTGAGAATGAAACAAAACACAACTCCAGGTCTGTTTTTGAGGAGGAAACATCATTAGAACATGACTTAAACTTCACAAAAGTAAATGTTGTGTAATACAGGCTCTTTAAACATTACTCCAGCAAAATAAAACTCTTTTCTTATCATTTTATTTGTCCAATCATAAAGTCTGTGTACAGTGTGGTTGCTAGGTAACAGCAAAGGAATTCCCCCGTGTGACGTCACGATTTCCAACCAGGAAGTAAAATTTGAAACCATTTTTAAAAGATTTTGTTTGTAAAATCCTTAAGTGTGTTTCAGTAAAATCGTCCAACCTTAACGTTTGAAATGAATAAATCTAAAACGATGATCTACGTTTGTGTTAAATTATAAAACTACACTATAAAGGAGAGCTCAAACTAGCGTCTCGTCTCTCATCGCACACACCGATGGCGCCCGTGTCCTTGCGTGCGACTTTTTGAATGACAGACTTTAGCGTCGGCTCACTTCATTACGTGTCTCCTGTGAAGGCGTGGAAGGACAAAAGGCCCCAACGGAACGCCAAAAAACCCAAATAATGAGACTGATCTACTTTTTCTGACTTAAGTTTGATAATTAAAACGATTCTGCCCTTTGGAAACGTCGAGAAAAAGCGTCGGACGGATGGAGTAACCTGCATCGAGTCCGTGTCACAGCAGAGACGTAATAAAGCGATGGGACTTTAAAGTCGTTAGAAGTGCTGTTACAGTTCAGACTCCACGCGGCGGTCCGACTTGTGATTGGGAGCGCGCCGGTTCTGTATTGATTCTTGTTAGATGACGATAAAAGGAGTCAGGGGAGAATGCGCTGAACGATCTGTCAACGTGATTGGTCCACGGGGAGCGCTAAACAACACGGCCGTACAGAAAGGCAAGAGAGGTGAAGGAGGGGATGACTGGACAAAATGAGTTTCAAAATGGATGTCCAGCTAAAACCGCAACGTACCGAGGATCTTTACCCGAGAAGAAGTTTGAAAGAATCCTGCAAAAGTTAGAGACAAAATGTTAAAGTCCCATATTGAACAAAATGAACTCATGTGAACTTTAAGTCGTGTTATAAAGATGTTTCCTCCTCAAAAACAGACCTGGAGTTGTGTTTTTGTTTCATTTATTATTCGTCTGAAACATCTCCAAAGCTCAAAATGCGACGTTCCACCTTGTGATGTCATCAAGTGGTAGTTTTTAAAGAGTTAACAGCTCCTTTTACCTTTAGTTCAGTCGAGATAAGAGACAACTCCAGGACTGAAATGATCCAAATGATTCTATAAATGAAGGTGTGTGGAGTTTAAAAACACAGTGGAGCACTTCCTGTGTCACCACATGATGACATCACAAGGTGGAACAGAGTGTTTTCTTTCAGTTTGAGAGAAGAACTCAGTCTAAATCTGCAGGTTTGTGTGTTAAACATGTGAGAATGAAACAAAAAAACACAACTCCAGGTCTGTGTGTGACGAGGAAACGACATTAGATTAGAAAATAGCGTTTCTTGTCTAAATTGTGCTAAACTTTTGATCGGTGCAGAACAATAATAACAATTTATATTTACGACAGATCTTATCCAACCAAAGAAAGTGCAAATTAGAGAATGATAAAAACCTGTCTTACACACTTTAATATTGATCTAAAACTAAATAAAGAAACGTCTCCATTGACTTGATGAGGTAGTGTATTAAAGATTAGCATTAGCAAGACGCCTGTACGCCATTTTTTTCCAAGTATTTGAGCTGAATTTGTCTCGTCAGAGGTTACATCATTGAGCGTATGCTGCTTTTCGCCGTTTTGGAAAAGATTACGACATCATTTCTTGCTTCGCTGCTCCCCCGGTTCAACTTTACAAAAAAAAAACGTGGCTGACAAGTCTATTTGCCTTTTCTACGACTGTGTTAAGATCAGCGTTAACGTTATAAATCATTGTTGAATCAGTGGAAGTTGAGTTTGACTCGAGGCTTTTCCGTGTATCGAACCAAAGCTGGACCTGGAGGTGAAGATCTGTTTGTTTGGTTTGTTTTTAATGACTTTCTGCTCACACTATACGATCTATGAAGGACGGTTATGTTGCTGGAAAGGAAGCGAATCCTTCTCTTAGCAACGAATCAATCAAACCTGTGGCTAACGCTAACGGGAGCGACTTCAGGGAAAGAAGGACCTGATTTGTCTGTTATTAATGTTCATATCTTGATTTACAGACACAATAGTGAAAAAAAAAAACCAGGATCAGAGTCGATGGAGCAGGAAGTGCGACATGATCACTTCCTGTTTGCAGGGTTAGCTACGTCAATGTATATAAACGGTCTATGGTGACGACGGAACATTATTAAGGGTGAACAACGGTAAATTAAGAAGCGATTTAATGAACAGGGGTGTTAAGGGTAAACTAAACAAAAGGGGATTAAAAATAGTGAAACAAATGGTACCGTGCAAGGTTTAAAACAAAAACGTAAAGTTAAATAAAACACAAATTTCACAATAAATAAAATCTTACGAACACTAACCCTGTGGAGACTTGACCAAACGAGACAAACACACTGTCAGACGGGCCGCACACACCAGCAGCTCTGAACACGTGTCCGGAATCTTCTTAAATTGGTGGGAGGCGGCTGAAGGTGGACCCCAGGATTGGCCCGGCTGAGAAACTCTCCTCCAATCACAGCCCAGGGATCCAACAGCCATGATTATAGGGAAAGTAGAAGGCACAGAGAAAACATAATAGACAAATACAAACAACGCAAAGAACCTAAGGCCTAAAGCCGTAACACGATGAAAGCTGGAATAATATCAGCGCGATGCTACTCAGTAAAGCGCTTACGTGAGATTATTATGACGATTAAAGCTGCAGGTGAGAAAAATACCTCCTGATGCTCAACGTGTGGCCGATAAAACGTGATGGTTTCGATCGGGACGTCAGTTTCACTCATTTACAGTTGGTAAATTCAGTAACTGTGTCGACTGTGTGCATTTTATTGTTCGATAATCAGGAAATTTGCGTTAAGATGCAAGTTTTTAGCTTTTCATCACCTCCAAACTCCGCTGCGGTGTCTGAGAGCTGTGAAAAACACTTAAAAACTCATCGCGGTGAGTAAATAAGACGCTCAGAATGTGTAAGGTCAGGGAGAAATAACTTCAGATCAGTGCAAAACGTTTAAAATGAACTACTTCAGTTTCTCATATTTTCGTGGCATTGTTATTGTCAAAATAAAGTAAATTATCTACTTTAGAATATCCATGTGGGGCAGGGTGGTAGAAAAATGAACCATCAACTCCCCTGTTCGTGCCAATTCACTAATTTGAGTTGTTGAGATTAGTTTTAAAGCGTTTAAAGTGATTCTGTTGCGGCGTATCCTCACATAACCCTCCACATTACAGAGGCAGGTGATCAGTCTTCTCCCTGCAGACTCTGTCCCATACATCTTCCAGTGTAGATATCCGAGCCGGGATTTTAAAGAGGCTGTCTGTGTTTCGGAGACTTGGGAAAAGATTTGAGTTGTTTAAGTGTATCAGATGTTCTGCTTCAGGAACGTTTTATTGTCCGGCTTTCGTCAACTGTCAGTCCGCGTTTATTCTCCGCTGGGACGCAACTACCGAAGATAAAAAGTGAGCGATACAACTCAGGTTAAACGGGGTCTTTGCCGGAGTGATGTCATCAAAAGAAACCCGCCGATCAAGGAAGAAACAAAGAGCGTTCTCGTCGACGTGTCCCACTGTCCACACTGCTCCTACAGGGGGCGCTATGTAGGGGTCACACCATTCTTATCTGTGTCCAAATGTCCAGTTGGTAAAAAAAACAGTGCGCTCAAACTTTCCCACAATGCACCTTGTAAAGCCGTGTTCCTCAGTGGTCAGTAGAGCGGTCAGTATATCCCACAATGCACTGGGAGAGTCATAAAAACCCCAGTGGACAGAGACAGGTCTTTAACTGGACACAACACGACTGAAGCAGATGAAGCTCTGGTTTATCTCACTGTGGATCTGACTCTGACTCTATTTGCACAACACATCACCTTAAAATAAATAAATAAAATAAACATTAAATTAATAAATGAATAAACGTGTCATCCCTGGACAGACTCATGTTAAATAAGAAGAACAGTTTGTTGTAGGTGAATTAAACCTGTGGTACAAACGTCAAAATACAACACAACTCTGTTTTTCCTGTTGTTTTGTTTTTGTGTGTTGTTTTGTTTTTGTGTGTTTTTGTGTGTTGTTGTGTTTTTGTGTGTTGTTGTGTTTTTGTGTGTTTTTGTGTTTTTGTGTGTTGTGTGTTTTTGTGTGTTGTGTGTTTTTGTGTGTTGTGTGTTTTTGTGTGTTGTGTGTTTTTGTGTGTTTGTTTTTGTGTGTTGTTTTGTTTTTGTGTGTTGTTTTGTTTTTGTGTGTTGTTGTGTTTTTGTGTGTTGTGTGTTTTTGTGTGTTGTGTGTTTTTGTGTGTTGTTGTGTTTTTGTGTGTTGTTGTGTTTTTGTGTGTTGTTGTGTTTTTGTGTGTTTGGTTGATCCCCGGGTCGCCCAGGCCTTTCTGTGTGGAGTTTTTCATGTTTCTCCTCGTGTCTGGATGGGTTTCCTCCGGGTACTCCGGTTTCCCCCATCAACCAAAACATGAACGCCCTTCGAGAGACTGTTGTTAATAAATGAATTGAATTGAACTCACTCCTCAAATATGACATTTCTAAAAACATTCAGTTCACACACACACACACACACACACACACACACACCCCCACCCCCCACCCCCACACACACACACACACACACCACACATTTATTCACACACAAACGCACACACACTCAGTTTCAGACACACAAATCCTCTTTCTTTCACACATTCACTGATCGGTGCAAACTCACTTTGACATGAACAAGTTTCAAAAGTTTGCACATGTGACAAAGAAATGGCTCATGTTATAATCTCACTCCAAACGATTCCACAGACTCACAGCAACAAGAGAAAAATGATTCAGAGGCGATAAAAGTCTGAAATAAACTGTCACTGTGTAAAGTTGCTAGCATTAGCCGCTTTAACAGAGCGACAATTTCCACATCTCAGATAAAACACTGAATACTCCAGTGTGTTTGTGTGAGATCAGCTCCACATAAACTCGTCTGATTATATTTATATAATTATTTATGACACAAATCAACTTTTATCACAGTTTAAGACTTTTAAAGACACTGAACGAGGGTCTGGGGCTCTGGACTCAGTCTTATATTTAAATTTTCAATCATAATTAAAATTCAGTTTGAAATACTTCACTTTTCCTCTTTTTCACTTTGATTGACTGGTTTGTTGCTCACATTTAGCAGATGAGCCGCTCCTTTTCGTCGCCAACAAACTCTTTTAGTTATTCAAATTGAAAGCAACAAAAGCTCTCGAAAAACACTTCTGTCAAGACGAGTCAGTTCATCTCGAATCCAAACTGTCAGTCATAATGTTACATGTTTTCTATTTAAAGTGTTAAAATTGGTGCCAAAAAAATGTAATTGAAGAATGGTTTGTTTTCAATTAACTGGCACCCAACCTTTAACTGGGACGGATCTTATGAGCGCTGGAGCTGGTGGTTGTTTTTACTGCGATACTGCCCCCTCATGGACAGTGTAAAGAAGGCACTTTAGCTTTCTAGAAGTAAAGTAGTACATTTTAAACAGTTTGCAGTGGTTTAAAGCAAGAGTCAGTGACCTTTGACCCCCAAAAGAGCCATTTGGACCCGGTTTCCTTTACACTTTACATAAACAACTATAGTTTTTGCTAAATCTCTGCATAAATGTTTCTTTTCTCTGGTTAATGTCCATCTGCTCCTGACCCTCTGCAGCGTCTGCGTCTGAAGTTTCATGTTTCAGGACTGTGTCTGTGTCTGTGAGGCTGAGGTTTGTTTTTCACATAGTTCATGGTGGAGAAAAGCTGCTCACAGACGAACGTGGATCTGAACATCCACACGACTCAAACGCAGATTTATTCATGTTTACATCGGCGTTGGAGATGGAAAGTCTCGATAAATGCACAACGTTTTGGCGAGTACCGACTTCTGTGAGTGACGAAAAAGATCATAATAATCTTCCAATTTAGAACTACACTTAAAAAAACCTAACACAAATAAAATACTCTTCAATTAAATACGCAAGTTGCCCTGATCTAAAGTTATTCCTCTTACCTTCTGCAAAAAAAGGAATTATTCAGCACAATAAGGTCTTAGGCGCTTTTCACGGCTCTCAGACGAGTGTGCAGGGATGAAACAACAACAACAACTAGCATGCTAACGTGCACTTTCTGATTATCGGACAGTAAAACACACTCAGCCGACGTATTTTGATTTCCAGAGCTGTGTCTACAGTTTATCTGCTCTGGGACAAGACACATTTTGCTCAAACACGTGGGAAAAATTGGACACAGCTCGAACTAATGCGTCTCGCTAAATTTCCCTCGTCAATCACAGAGAAACGAGACGAACTGACACAACTCCACGTCTTTTAATCAATATAATTTAGTTAATATGATGTCATCTTGCTAAAACAGAGACAGAGTTGTGTAGTCAGCAAAACAGGAAGCATGTGAGGGTTTACAATGTCGCACAAAGCTCCCAGGCCTCACACACATACCCCAGTGTAATCCTACCTGCTGGCCTACACACACACACACACACACACACACACACGCTGCTTTTTTTAGCCCCCCGAGCTCTGCGACGCGCGGACCCCTCCCTGCCACACTGGGCTCTCATGGCGGCCGGGACCATCGCCGGAGATAAACAATCACAACCATGGACAGAGATTTGAACCTGAAACGGGCCGAGACCTTCTCCTTCGTCAACCCCTGGATCAGATACTTCCTGTTCTTCTTCAGCTTCTTGTTTTGGGTGAGTAAAAGATGCAGTTTTGTTTTTTTTCACGTGTGTGTGTCTGTTTTGCCTCGGTGCAAATGGCTTTGGCTGTAGTGCAGTTTAAATAAAACCTCATGTTCACTGGAGCGAGAAGAAAAGGCCAGGACCAGAAGCCAAAAAGTAAAAACGAGGATGAATAAAAGATAAAGACGTGTAATACAGAGAGAGAACACTTTAGTCTGATGGAGGTCGCACAAACTTTTCTTGTCACAGTTTGTTTCAGGTGTGATGTTGTGTTATATTTAAGGTGTGATGATGTGTGTGATGATGTGTGCGACTCTGTGACCTGCAGCACAGTAACATGGATCATAGAATCAGTGAGAGAAACAAAGACGAGAAGAAGAGGCTTTATGTTTGCAGCCTTTACGTTCTCACCTGACAGACGCTTCACAGTTTGAACATTCCTTAAAACGCTCGTCTCACGCTGTTTTCTGATCTGTTCTAATGTTTCCTCGTCACACACAGACCTGGAGTTGTGTTGTTTTGTTTCATTCTCACATGTTTAACACACAAACCTGCAGATTTACGCTGAGTTCTTCGCTCTCAAACTGAAAAAAAACACAGGTTACACACACAGATGGTAAAATTGTGTATAATAACAAGCAAAAACGAAGCGACCCGGCGTCTCCAGACAGCAGGAAACCCAGGTCACCTTTGCCCACGTGAACTCCGCCCCTCACGCATCGCCGTAGCAACCAAGTCACTCATATGGCTCCTACAATTAGATCACAGCTGAAACTCATAATAATTTAATCAGTTTTTCATAATACAGGACATTTAAGCTCGTTTAACCTTCATTACCACATTACAGAGCTTTAAATGTATTGTAGTTTTAAAATAGACAACACGTAGATCATCATTTTACTTTTATTCATTATAAATAAAGGTTGAACCACTGATTTTGGGCGTTACAAAAATAAAATGAATTGAAATGAATTGATTTTACAAACAAAATCTTAAATAAAATCCAGTTTGGCAATTTTTTTAAGTTTCAAATTTTACTTCCTGGTTTGAAATCATGACATCACACTGGGGAATTCCGCTGCTGTTACCTAGCAACCACACTGTACAGCACCGAAGCTCATCGAACGTACACGACATCATGATTCGACAAATGAAATGATAAGAAAAAAAGAGATTTATTCTGTTGGACTCATGTTTAAAAGGCCTGTGTCACACAACATTGACTCTGGTGAGGTTTAAGTCGTGTTATAATGTTGTTTCCTCCGCAAAAACAGACCTGGAGTTGTGTTTTGTTTCATTCTCACATGTTTGAGTCACACTTTATTATTATTAGTCTGTTACATCTACAAAGCTCAAAATGCGACGTTCCACCTTGTGATGTCATCAAGTGGTAGTTTTCACATTAACTCCTCCTTTTACCTTTAGTTCAGTCGAGATAAGAGACAACTCCAGGACTGAAATGATCCAAATGATTCTATAAATGAAGGTGTGTGGAGTTTAAAAACACAGTGGAGCACTTCCTGTATCGCCACATGATGACATCACAAGGTGGAACAGTGTTTTCAGCCTAAATCTGCAGGTTTGTGTGTTAAACATGTGAGAATGAAACAAACACAACTCCAGGTCTGTTTGTGACGAGGAAACGACATTAAAACATAAATCAGAAGTGTCATATGAGAATTTAAAAAGTGTTGGAAAAATGTGTTTCTTGTGTAAATTGAGCTAAACTTTTGATCGTGTAAAACTATAATTTATATTAACAAACAGATCTTTTCCCACCAGATAAATTCCAAATTAGAGAATCATAAAAACCCGTCTGTCTTACCCACTTTAATATTGATCTAAAATACAATAAAAAATAAACTGAAACGGCTCCATTGACTTTCTGTTTAAAACTCACAAACTCGAGTCAGATTCTTCTTTAATAATCTCCAGTAAACACAGGAAAGTGGAATGAGATGGAGCATAGACTGTATATGTAAATGGACATAGCTAACCTGTTAGCCGCCATGTTACAAACAGGAAGTGATCATGAGCGCACTTCCTGCTCCATCGACTCTGGCTTCAATTCACTTTACATTTGAAAACCCCTCACTCTCTGTCCCTGCGTCTGTCAGACTCGTCATTTTGGTCTTAAATGTTCGTATTAACCCTCTACATGATCCTGGGTTGTTTTTTTTTTTTTTTTTGTTTGGGTTTTTTTTTTTTAGTTATTTTGAGTTTTTGATTGTTTTTTGTTTTATTTTTTGTAATTTTTTTAGTTGTTGTTTTTTTTTTTTTAATTTTATTATAATTTTTTTTGTTATTTTGAGATTTTTTTTAAAGTTTATTTTCTTTATTCTTTTAGTTATTTTGAGAGGGGGTTTGTTTAGTTCTTTTTTTTTTTGTTATTTTGAGTTTTTGATTGTTTTTTGTTTTGTTTTTTGTTATTTATTTATTTATTTATTAGTAATTTTATTATAATTTTTTTTTATTTTGAGATTGTTTTTTTAGTTTATTTTCTTTTAGTTATTTTGAGGAGGGGGGTTTGTTAGTTGTTGTTTTTTTTTGTTATTTTGAGTTGGTTTTTTATTTTATTTTATTTTATTTTGAGTTTATTTTTTATTATTATTATTTTTCTAAACCGTGTCCTCTCTCTCTGTAACAAATCAGACGCCTTCTCTCCACAAGATCGCTCCTGCTAGCGTTAGCAACAGGTTTGATTGACAGCGTTGCTAAGCTTCTGCACCGCTGGTTTAGCACGGAGCGGCCAGGGGCGTTACCTTCAACAGCCTCGCTCCTGATTGGCTCTTTAGTTGCTATGATACTCACGGTCAGAAGTCGGAAAGCTCCAGATTAACCGCTATAACTGCTGTAGCCTCCATGAACGCCGGGGGATAGGGGGTAGGTGAAAACATCTTTTTTTTTCTGAATGCTCAAGCCTCAAACGCAGAAAAGAAAGGATAAAACAAGAGCACTCAAACACGCACGAATGAAATGCTACTTTGAGTAAGCTAACGATAACAGACCACTATTCTAATGTGGTTTAAGGCTATTAAAAGTTTATTTGTTCGATATTTTGTTAAACGATCCTTGTATTTTACTTCCACGGGAGAACAGTGCGTTTTAAACCCACGTGTGTTCACTCTTTATTTATTCTGGTCAAACAGGAGTAAGTCTGAGGTAATGGCTTGTTCATGAGCCAGTAAACTCAGTGATAAGTTCTCGGAGATAAAATGTTTTTTATCTACTGGCAAACGCTTCAGGCACAACACAATTTTTACGCTGACAGAGCATAACAATCAAGATGGAAATTTAAAATCTCTAAGCTAACCAGGGGCTACATTATGTCTTTATTATGAGTATGTCACCAACAACAAAACAGCATAAAAGAGCCGTCTTCAGCGCGCACGCCGTTTGAGCCTCCACCAACATCCAGTCACAGATACAACACAAAGAGCGAATTAAACCAATAGACCGCTCTGTCTCTTATCGTTTTGTCCAATCAGAGTGCGTTTAATGAGCCGTAAAAGATGTACTGCGGGACTTTTCTGGTGGAGGATCCGCTGCCCGTTTGTCTCTTTAATTGGAGACGTTAATGCTTTGCAGAGAATGTTCTACAAATGGTGTTAAATCGGACGTATTCTGCAAAATAAAATGGACGTTTCAGAGTTTTTTATATGTGTTCTAGTCGTTTCGTCTCACGGAGAATCTACAGTTGTTTTTGGAGTGATTCATATTTGAGTTTAGTTTTTAATCGACAATTTTCAAGACGTCATTTTGCCGATCTGCCCCTGTTTTCACCTCCACCTGCGACACGCCCGCTTCCTTTTCCGGTTTTATTTTCTTAATCGGTGATAATCGTAGGATTCGGCAGCGTCGCGTCGTCGTTTTGGTACAAATGAAACGTGCTGCTCTAGTGCGACGTGCATCTGTCCATAGGGGGCGCTACAGCTACAGCTTTATTCTGATGACGTTTACGGCGACGTCAGCTCCTATTGGACACCGCGGTTTTTGAACTTGAACTCAGCTTGAAATGTTTCTTTTATTAAGTCGTTTTAGATGAATGTTGTGATTTTATAACATAACGATCCAGAGAGAAGAGAACCATAGAGACACAATCACGGTAGGTCCACTTTAAACTCTTCTCCATGGAAACGAGCAGATGATGCAGCCCGGGTGTTTTTTTAGCAGTGGACCATTCATCAAAAATGTTCCGTCGTTCACATTTAATTGAAATAAACAGATGCTGCTTTAGTTGTGCTGCACCAAAACTGTAAATAATTCCTTTGATTTTATCGTTTTAAACCACAAATTATGTAAAAATATAATGGGTTTGTATAAAAGTTGGAGGCATATGGAGAACAAACTGAAGCATCTGCACGTTCTGAACAAACCAAACCTATTTCACCTCCTGCAAACAACATTACAACCAAACTAATTAATCAAGCCCCAATTTGATTATAATCGAGGAAACGTTTGTGTTCTTCGCACGTTTTTCCATCAGCGGGGTACACAGTCTGCTCGTACGTCGCCGTTGTTCAAAGCAACTGGTACATTCTTATGTAATCAGCCCAATCGTCACCATAATCATAAAGCACCTGCTCCTCGCCGCCTCCTAAAGCCACGAGCCGCTCCCTCATTTAAACCGTTCTGTACACGACAAACCCAAAGCCAACGGTGGAAATGAGCGTAAAACAGGATGTGCTTCTGTGCGGGCTCCATTACAGTCTCCATTAGGGCGCCCGGGCCTCCACGCCGTCGTTATATCCCTGTTTACCCAGCGGTGCGGGGCAAACAGCGGCGCGGCGTTTCGAGCGAATCAGCAGTTATGTAGCAGCCTCGTGTTGACTTTGTTTATCAGAGCGAACAGTAGAGAGGCATTATCCATCAGGTCTTTGTTCAGCCCGGCGCTGATACTCTGCAGCTGATGTCATCAACATTCCCGGGGGGCGTGGTGCTAACTGAAGGCACTGCTCTGTCAGAAGCTCTACTAGTTTAATGTGTGGCTTTGTTTTAATTCAGTCTGAGCTGGAGCTGCAGAAGGTCAGAGGTTTGTGCTGCTGAAGTCTCTCAGTCGGAGCTTTAGCCAACAGTGTTTCTGTTTGTCACTGTCTCCATTTCTGTTGACACCTAAATAGAACCGTTTTGTACAGATCTTGGGTCGGCGACCTTTAACCCCAAAGACCCATTTGGACCCGGTTTCCACTGAAAAGAAAACGCTGGAGCCGCAAATACTTGAAGATAACGCTGTATATACTGTTTGTTTTTTACCTTTACGCTGATGAAATCCATGAAGAGCAACAGAAAAAACTACATTTTATTTATGGAATGAACACATTTTGAACTCTTAAAAAAATAATAAATAAAAAAACATACCGAGCTGAAGGTCTTTTTCAAATGAATAAAAAAGCTGAGCTTAAATGATCCATATAACAACCACAAAATGCTGTGAGCATCATCCTTATGTCGCCTTTGGGCTCTCGGAGCGTCTAGTGGAGCTTGACTTGAATTAAAAAAAATAATTTGAAAAAAGCACTATGTCACTAAACATAAAAATGAAAAACAAATATTTGCGAAATTGCTGCATAAATATTTATTTGACCTGCTGAGTTCTGCTCCTGACCCTCTGCACAGTGTCTGTAAATCAGAGCTCGCCTCCACGAGTGTGACGCTTATTTTGAGCAGCAAAAAATATATAATAATAATAATAATAATAATGATGATAATTTTGTTTTAATATTTCAAGATCTCAATAATCTTCCATTTTGAACTACAAAAAAAAAAAAAAGCTAACACAAATAAAATACTACTCAAATTAAATACTTATAATTTATTTTCAGAGCCAACTCTGGTTTAGATCAGAGGCTCCTGAAAATGAATTGTTCAAATCGATTTTCTTGAGGTTTCAGGCGATCAGATGAAACTTTTTTTGCTGCTGTGTGCACTGCTTAACATTCTACCATAGATATACATGTAGAACACCCCAGACCCCATAATGTCACTGCAAAAATATTAAATCGCCCCAACGCAAAAGCCTCCCAAATACACTCCTCCACCGTGTACCCCGGGATGTGAACATGACAGTGGGGTGGAGTTTGTGGAGCCACCAGCAGGGGGCACTGGAGCAGAAATGATAAAGGTTTCCCGCTCTTTGGTCTCTCTCTGCTCACTTCCTCCTGCTCCATGACGCCAGGTGAGACTTAAGGAAAACTACAGCCAAAACAGTTTTGTTTTTTTTTTTTGTTTTTTTGAACGTACAAACTTTCATCAGGAAACAACAAACACAAACAACAAACACATTCTACACCGAAAGACGTTTTAATATTTAATCCAACCTGCCTCCGTAGAGTTATATGGGACATTGTAACTTCAAAGGCGTTTTCCCAAAATGCATTTCCGTCCATAGAGACACAAAGATCAGCCTTAAAGTGTCACACCAAACGTTCAGTCTTTACTTAAGTTTATCTGTTTAGTTTAATCTTTATCTGAACAGACAGTGAGACAATAATCTGATAAACACAGAGATGTTCTGCACCAGATCACACATAAAAAACTAGTTTCCATCTGCAACAAGATTTAGACCAAACGCAGAGAAGGATTTTTAAATATGTAATTCCACGTTTGGTTTATTTAAGCTGACGTGTTCGTGTCTGTCCTGACGTGTTCGTGTCTGTCCTCGTTCATGTCTGTGCTGACGTGTTCGTGTCTGTCCTGACGTGTTCGTGTCTGTCCTGACGTGTTCGTGTCTGTCCTTGTTCATGTCTGTGCTGACGTGTTCGTGTCTGTGCTGACGTGTTCGTGTCTGTGCTGACGTGTTCGTGTCTGTCCTGACGTGTTCGTGTCTGTCCTGACGTGTTCGTGTCTGTCCTGACGTGTTCGTGTCTGTGCTGACGTGTTCGTGTCTGTCCTTGTTCGTGTCTGTGCTGACGTGTTCGTGTCTGTCCTTGTTCATGTCTGTGCTGACGTGTTCGTGTCTGTGCTGACGTGTTCGTGTCTGTCCTTGTTCGTGTCTGTCCTTGTTCGTGTCTGTCCTTGTTCGTGTCTGTCCTTGTTCGTGTCTGTCCTTGTTCGTGTCTGTCCTTGTTCGTGTCTGTCCTGACGTGTTCGTGTCTGTCCTGACGTGTTCGTGTCTGTCCTGACGTGTTCGTGTCTGTCCTGACGTGTTCGTGTCTGTCCTGACGTGTTCGTGTCTGTGCTGACGTGTTCGTGTCTGTCCTGACGTGTTCGTGTCTGTCCTGACGTGTTCGTGTCTGTCCTGACGTGTTCGTGTCTGTCCTTGTTCGTGTCTGTGCTGACGTGTTCGTGTCTGTGCTGACGTGTTCGTGTCTGTCCTCGTTCGTGTCTGTCCTGACGTGTTCGTGTCTGTCCTGACGTGTTCGTGTCTGTGCTGACGTGTTCGTGTCTGTGCTGACGTGTTCGTGTCTGTCCTTGTTCGTGTCTGTCCTTGTTCGTGTCTGTCCTTGTTCGTGTCTGTCCTTGTTCGTGTCTGTCCTTGTTCGTGTCTGTCCTTGTTCGTGTCTGTCCTTGTTCGTGTCTGTCCTTGTTCGTGTCTGTCCTGACGTGTTCGTGTCTGTCCTGACGTGTTCGTGTCTGTCCTGACGTGTTCGTGTCTGTCCTTGTTCGTGTCTGTGCTGACGTGTTCGTGTCTGTCCTGACGTGTTCGTGTCTGTCCTGACGTGTTCGTGTCTGTGCTGACGTGTTCGTGTCTGTGCTGACGTGTTCGTGTCTGTCCTCGTTCGTGTCTGTCCTGACGTGTTCGTGTCTGTGCTGACGTGTTCGTGTCTGTCCTGACGTGTTCGTGTCTGTGCTGATGTGCTGACGTGTTCGTGTCTGTCCTTGTTCGTGTCTGTCCTCGTTCGTGTCTGTCCTCGTTCGTGTCTGTCTTGATGTCGTTCAGCTGTGGGGTTTGCAGTTTGCAGACTAATATAAGTTATTCCTGAGGTTGTGAGGTTTTGAGTCAGCGGCGTCCTGCTGTGCGTCCCGCTGTCTCGCCTTTTTACTTTTTCTTCTTTATGTTTGACTGTTGCATCAGTCCAATGTCAGATCTGTTCAAATGAGCAAGATTCAAACGTGTTATTTACTGAAAATGAACTCTGAAATGTAAAATAATAACAATAAATACAAACTGAAATGGAACATGGCACAGCTCTTTGTAATGAAACAGACCTGTGAGTCTTAAAGGGACAGTGGCTCAGTTGGTTGAGTGTTTGCCCACTGATCTGAAGGTTGTCGGTTTGAATCCCGTTCTCGACATAAGCGTCTTTGGTAGAGCAGATCCACTGATGCACTGTGTCCTTGGGCAAGACACTTATCCACTTCACCCCCAGTGTCTGTTGAAGGTGGGAAAGCGCTGTATGAAAGTGTGCCCATTTACCAGTGTTTATTTCCTGTCATAGGGGGCGCTGTTGGGCTTTGGTTAATCATTTACATTGGGGCAAAAAAGTATTTACTCAGCCTTAATTGTGTAAGTTCTCCCACTTAAAAAGACGAGAGAGGCCTGTAATTTTCAACATAGTTTCACTTCAACTATGAGAGACAGAATGAAAGATCCAGGAAATCACATTGTAGGATTTTTAAAGAATTTATTTGCAAATTATGGTGGAAAATAAGTATTTGGTCAATAACAAAAGTCTCCACAGGGTTTTCACACACTGTTGCTGGTAGTTTGGCCCATTCCTCCTGCAGATCTCCTCTAGAGCAGTGATGTTTTGGGGATGTCACTGTCACTTTCACCTCCCTCCAAAGATTTTCTATGGGGTTGAGATCTGGAGACGTCCCCAAAGCATGATGTTTCCACCCCTATGCTTCACAGTAGGTATGGTGTTCTTTGAATACAACTCAGAAGTATTTTGTTGAGTTGAGTTTTTACCAAAAAGTTGTATTTTGGTTTGATCTGACCATGTGACATTGTCCCAATCCTCTTCTGGATCATCCAAATGCTTCTGTCAAACTTCAGACGGGCCTGGACATGTCCTGTCTTAATCAGGGGACACGTCTGGCACTGCAGGATTTGAGTCCCTGGTGGTGTAGTGTGTTACTGATGGTCCCTTTGTTACTTTGATCCCAGCTCTCTGCAGGTCATTCACTCGGTCGCCCCGTGTGGTTCTTGTGTCATTTTGACCCCACGGGGTCAGATCTTGGTGGAGCCCCAGGTCTTGGTCTTGTTCCATTTTGTAATACTTGCTCCACAGTTGATTTGTTGACTCCAGCTCTTACCTGTTGCAGATTGAGTGTTCGGGGCCTGGTGTCTACAGTTTTGTTTGTGGTTCCTTTGCTCTTTGGTCTTGTCCATAGTGGAGTTTGAGTCTGACTGTTTGAGGTTGTGGACATGTGTCTTTTATACTGAGGACGAGTTCAAACAGGGGCCATTAATACAGAGAACGAGTGGAGGACAGAGGAGCCTCTGAAAGAAGAAGGTACAGGTCTGTGAGAGAATCCTACTGATACTACTAATACTAATACTTATTTTTAATCCTACAGTGTGATTTCCTGGATTCTTTCCCTCATTCTGTCTCATAGTTGAAGTGAAACTATGAAGAAAATTACAGGCGTCTCTCGTCTTTTTAAGACGGAGAACTTGAACAATTGTGGCTGAATAAATACTTTTTTGCCCACTGTATATTAGCATATACTGTAGTAGTTTTTGTTTTTTTATTCATTCTACCCAGTTTGCCTGAGAAGCAGAACTCACCAAAGTCACTCTCTGAAGATAATGTTTTTTTGTATTTTTTGCATCATCTTTTGTGCTTTGAAGTGTCGTCTTTTGTCTTGTCAATTGCGCTGGTTCCAAAATTGTGGCGAGGATTTAGCAAAACACTTCAAAAGTAACACTTGAGTTCTCCTGAGATGAATCAAAGTCTCTATTCACTCTCAATAAAAACACACGAGCGACTGCAGCAGAGTCAGAACCAAACACTGGACAATAGTGATTTTATTTCATTGTTGTGTAATATTTTATTCTAAATTAGGCTGAATTGTGTGTATTATGACACGTGATTGTGCAGTGTGGAAGGTAACGAAGTACAAGTACTTAAGTAAAGTACAAATGCCAAACAATTGTACTTAAATACATTTTACAGTGTGTACTTTTTACTTTTACTTGAGTACATTTGAGAGCAGTATCTGTACTTTCTACTCCACTACATTTTTGAACAGGACTGAAAAGTAAAAAGTACTTTTCATCTGATTTGAGGAGTTATTTTTACCATGTTCGTGGAAACATCCTGACTACTTGAGTAACTTGAGTAACTTTTTGCCTCTGTAGCTGTACTTTTACTTGAGTAATTTTTTCCTCTGTAGCTGTACTTTTACTTGAGTAACTTGAGTAACTTTTTGCCTCCGTAGCTGTACTTTTACTTGAGTAACTTGAGTAACTTTTTGCCTCCGTAGCTGTACTTTTACTTGAGTAACTTGAGTAACTTTTTGCCTCCGTAGCTGTACTTTTACTTGAGTAACTTGAGTAACTTTTTGCCTCTGTAGCTGTACTTTTACTTGAGTAACTTGAGTAACTTTTTGCCTCCGTAGCTGTACTTTTACTTGAGTAACTTTTGGCCTCTATCTCTGTCCTTGTACTACTTTTACTTAAGTAGCTTTTTCATATGTCATATTTTTTACTTGAGTAACATTTTGCTTCTGTAGTTGTACTTTTACTTGAGTAAATGCAGTACTTCTTCCATCACTGTGATTATATAAAATTGAGCTTGTGCAGTTCTTTCATTTGCTTATTCCACAAACATCGGCCAAGGCAAAACAGACAAATTACCAGGTCCTTTGTGAAACAGAAACAACAACAGAGACGCTGCTTTGGACACAATGGAGCGGTAAGTTGTGGTTCTGCTGAAAATCTCTTTCAGAATGTTCTGGTTTAAACAGAGTGATCACTGTTGGAAAGTTTAAAAAAGCTCTTTCTAATTTTGTTTTTGTAAGAAGACTGGAATAATTGTGAACTGTTAAACTGCCTTGACTCATTCTAAATAAAATAATCATCAGACTCACGTACGACTTATGTGATAAAAGTTAAATCCAGGACACAACAACAGCTCAGCCTGGTCGACGTCGGGGTCTAAGGTGAAGTTAGGGCTGGGTTTAGACGTAGCTAACCTGCTAGCCACCGCGTTCCAAACAGGAAGTGATCACGTGCGCACTTCCTGCTCCATCGACTCTGGCTCCAATTCACTTTACATTGGCAAACCGCCGCTCCTCTCTCGGTAACTGCTGCTGTTAGACTCATCATTTTGGTCTTAAATGTTCGTATTAAAGCTACAAGAGTCCTCTGACCTTTGAATAAGATTAAGATTATGTATTTTAATTGTTAATTCTAAAGTTTAATTTGCTTTGCATTATGTAGCGGGCGTGACGTTCCTCCGTGGCATCTGGACATAATAAACAACAACTGTAAATGATCTGGAGAGGCTCGACTCGCCATATAAACAGAACACGGCTCCGCGAATCGCACTCAGAGACCTCCACCTTCCTCCACCCACCTCCACCCACGCTCTATTGTGTTTATACAAGCAGGACAGAGCTGTGAGCGGCACCAAGGTGAAGCCACACAAAGACATTTACTCACCCGGGAACGGAAAGGAGCCGGTGTGTGATTATGATTCGAGGTCACGTAAAGGAGGGGAATTAGCATAGACCAGGCAATCAGCAGAACGCTAACGCTACTCAGTTTTATCTGCAGTGGGTAGTTGCGTTCTCAGCATTCTCTATTATACTTCTAGCACCCACCGCCATCTGCCCGGATTTCATTAGGACTCATACTCAACACTGTCGCTCTGCAGCTCAATATTTCACAAAGTAAGGGATTTTTTTTTGTTTTTGTAAAGTGCTACAATAACGGTAAGGACCTGGCTAGTGCTGTAACAATACGACATTGTCCTGCTGTTTATAAAACCACAGCTCTGGCTCTGAGGCTGTGGTGGTGATAATGGAAGGTCAGCGTCCTCTTGAAAGAAACAGTCAAATCATCTTGGGCAAAGATGGCGTTGTCCTTGTCTTTCAGCTGGTTCTCATTTGAATAAAGACAGAACTGAGTGTAAATGAAGTGCAAATGGGGATCGCTACAGAGCAAGAGTAAGAATCTGGAGCTTACTAATTGCCACATTTGTGATCTCGTGTTGAAATGAAAGAGAAAAAACAGCAGGAACTGAAAATGAATTCACAGACAAGACAAGTTTATTTGTAGTAAGTGTTTTACAGAATAAGAACAACATTAAATCACAATACAACAAATCAAAACATTAAAAAATCATCATGAAATTAACATTAAAGGTCCTATATCACACAAAACTGACTCTTGTAAATGTTAAGTCATGTTCTAATGTTTCCTCCTCAAAAACATAATGTACTGTTTTTCATCCAGTGATTAGAAACAAATACATATTGATCAACTTGGTTAAAATCACAATGGGAATAATTATTGATAAATAACATGTAAATATAAGTTCATATATGCGTTCATTTAAATATGATAAAAAAAGAAATAAAAGAAGAAAAAAAATATTTAAAGACATAAAAAATAAACACACTGAGCAACCAATCACAATTCAGTCTGACGTGGCTTCAGCCAATCAGGTCAAGGCTGAGCCCGTCACGCGCGTCTCAGACCAGACTCTGTTTGTGGAGCGACGTGTTGAATGGAGATTCTGAGACTGGTGAGCACAAATCAATATAAAAAATACCTAAAGTATCATTTATTTTCTCGTTTGTGACAAATGTTTGTTAAAATCTGAAGATACTGAAGTTGCTGTGAGGCCCGCGGAGGCCAGGAAACCCCGTAGCCCTGTGATCACATGACGCCCTGTGTGAGTCCCAATGTGCTGTGCTAACTTAGCATGCTAACCTCCCATAGCCTTATGCTAACCCCCGCTAGCCTTTTCACGATAAAAAATACTCTTTTTAGACATCAAAACGATTAGCTGTGGGTTGTTTCACTAAAGTTGCTGTGCACAAGACTCGTATTTGTTTGTTAAAAAGTCTTATAATTGTCCTGTTTTCCTAGTAGCACATGTTCTGTTGTAAAAATTACCCTGAAAGTCCAGTGCAAATTATTGTAATTTTGTGATTATTTTAGCGCAGATTATTAGACCTTAAAGCTGTAGTGTATGTGTAATGTACGTTAAAGCTGTTTTGTGATAATTTATTGGTGTATTGTCTATGCACTCAAAAATAGAACTAGTGAGTACCACATTTACATTATTTGGTTTGGTTTATTCTTATGGTAATCTCTTTTGAGCCTTATTGTTGTACATGTTTATTACTTTGAAATGGATGTAAACAATAGCAAAAGGGTTGTATAGTGATACATTTCATTATTTTAAGCTACTTTATTCTGGCCTTGTCTTTAGGTCAGGTTTCTTTGTTGGATCAGAATTATGAAGTGCAGAGCTGCAGAGGAGAAAGGATCATTTTTCCAGCCCAAAGAGATGAACGAACTGGTACCTCGTAACCCGACAGGTCACAAACTCAGTGAACTTTGAACGAACTTTGAACAGACAGTAACAGGCACTGAAAAGGACTTAAATCTCTATACAATACAGTATATTTTATTTGTTACAGGTATATTTTATTAGTTTTGGGTATAAGCGCTTCCCATATTTTTGTTATTTGTAAAACAATACCTGAATCCACTCATAATTTAACTTCTAATGCAAATTATTTTTCACCGTAACTCAAAGTGTCAGTGTCCTCTGTTGTTTTTCTCTCTCGGCTCGTTCATGTGTAGAGTCTGTCAGATCAGGCCTATCCTCCTTTCGCACTGGTACTAACAGTAACAGTAACTACATTGATTTATCCAAATAATACAAAAACGATACAAAAAGCAACTTAAATGCTCACTTTCTATTCGTAACACGTTGGCTAGCAGGTTAGCTCTGTTCATTTATATCTACAGTCTATTGTCGGGCCATTGTGCTGCACTGCATAAACTCTGTTCAGTTGGAAAACACACTAACAAGAATAAGCAGAAGTTTAATGAATGAATCATTTCTTACACAATCTGCCTCACTGTTTTGATTCTCCACTAGGACTCACTCCAAATCTATTGATTAATGTCACTATTCTGTTTTATGTCTTTCCACTGATGCACAAACACATAAAGCAAATGTCAGCGAGCATCTGGGACCCGTGTGTGGCCACTTATCCAATCACTATCCCTCTTGGCCGACAATGCAAATATAGAACGGCACACAAATTATAAACAGCACTTTTGGCAACATGTTCGTCACATACACTACAAAGATACGAGATGGAGATGCTGTTTGATCTACTGCGGCAGATGGCCACACAGGTGCCATCATTTCCAAGTCATAAAACAAACTTCAAACTATATTTCAAAAACTTTTCAAAGTTGATTTTTGCTTCAGTGTCAAGTCAAGGTGAAACGATGCAGAGAATTTGATCCAAACTAGACTTTTCAAGGAGTGAGGATTGAATATTGCATTGAGCACGCGACTTGGGTAGCAACATTTTCAAACCTCTTCTTCATCTATTGATCAGCTTTAAAACTAGGATGTATTTTGTTACATATGTACGTCATAGATTTGAATATTTTTGTCTGTTTTAGCTTTGTTGGCAGATTAACCATATGGGATCAACCCGTGTGTGTGATGCTCAGTCGTCCAGGTTTGATCCTACATAAAACTACGTGTAGTCGAGCGTCTGTTGGGTCGCAGGCGCAGCACAACACCACATACTCCGCCAAAAGCCAAATCCGCATGATTCTAGGTTTAATGAACGCTCTATGTGTGAATATAAATGCAGTATTTGGTTTTAGAATCACAGCATTGATTTAATAGTTACGTTGGGAGATCCTTTAAATCTGTCAAACTGCACGTGTCTTTGTTCAAGTAATTATCGAGCTCGTTTAATCTGTGGATGACGACGACTAATACGCTTTTTGAGGTTGTATTGTTCTAGTTAGAAATGTGCATTAATCAGTCTTTAAGTTAGTTTCTTTTTTTCGTGAAAATAGGGTTGATTATTAAATAGGCTTTTTTTCTAATTCATATCAGATCTGTTTGTAATCGTATCATATCGAGTCGTATTGAAAATGCACTGTATCGTGGCCCACACATCGAGGTACGAACCGTATCGTATCGGCAACTTCTTGGTGATACCCAGCCCTAGTCTTCATTACACTGAATTAGCAATAAGATTAGAAATAAGGCAGTGTCCAGCAGTAATCTGACCAGAACTGAAGGACTCTGTGTAATCCCTCAGTCGTCCAGGTCTGATCCAGAGCGAAAGGCGAAGTTTAAATCTGTCAACTGGACTCATCATTGTAAGAGTGAAGACGTGTTTGCTGCTCACCCAAGCCGCCGCTTCTTCAGACATTTTGGGGATATTCTTTATGGTTTATGTGTAGCACGCCCTCAAAATATGACTTAATTTCCTGTTTCTTTGATTCCCGCTCACGGACACATGGATCAGCCTAAAGAGCTCAAATTCTAACCCCTGATGCAGAATAAAGCTTGGATAAGAAGTGAAACGTCGTCATTTTTACAACGATTTGTCCAGTTGACAGATTTAACTGTTAAACGTCGAAGAAGCGGGTTGAACGAGCAGCAGAACGTATTCATTCTAAAACTTTGTCCGGTTTATTTTACCATGTGACATCATCTTGTTTCCTTATATTGTAATCAAACTACACCATGCAAACTTTTATGGCATTACACAGCAGGACGGTAACAAATAAACCGCCAAGTACAGAAAAAGTGTGTCTCTCCAGCTGTGCGATGTTGGAACGAGCGCTTTATGTTCGAGATAATGGGCGCCGTTCGGTAACTTATCAATCTCAATGCTCACAAATAACAACACAATTAGCGTCTATAGGATAAATCTGGCCAATGAGTTGTGTAATTTCCAGATGGAACCAAAGTGAGTGCCAGCGCTAAAGCAGTCAGTGCGGTATAGAGAACGCATCCAAGGACGAGAGGACGGCTGCGGCGGTCAGACCAGAACGACCAACTAAATCTTTAAAGGGCCCGATGTTACGGTGTTTTCTGACCAATGTTATAATGTTGTTCCTCATTGCAAACACACCTGGAGTTGTGTTTTGTTTTGTTCATCCTGCATATATAGGCTTAGAGTTATTTTCTCAAACTGAAAACACTCTGTTCCACCTTGTGATGTCATCATGTAGTAATACAGGAAGTGCCCGCTGTGTTTTAAACTCCATACATCTTCTTTTCTAGAATAATTTGAATCATTTGAGCCCCTGGAAAAATTGCTAATCTCTACTGAACTGAAGGTAAAAGGAGCTGTTAAAAAATGTTGAAAACTACCACTTCGTGACATCACAAGGTGGAACAGAGCATTTTGAGCTTTGGAGATGTAGACAGACTAATAATTAAGTGTTAAACATGTGTGAATGAAACAAAACACAACTCCATTTAAGTTCTTGATGAGGTAAGAACATTATAACATGACTTTAAGCTCACAGAGTTGAGTTTGTGTAACGCAGAACCTTGAAATGTGCAGGACGTGTAAAAACATACATTTTGTGCAGTCTGCTAACGGCATAAAAATGTGGTGTTCTTAAAATAGCATTACTTTTGTTGAAAGATTGGACAAAATTGGAGTGTGTACAGATCAGAGCATCAATCTGTCCTTGGATTATTGTACATGTTTGGCTGTGGTTTTTCAGTGAACTCTCTAAAATAACTGTTACTTTCTTTCACAGGTTTTCTCATTGTTGATTATCGCCATTGGGGTTTATGCAAAAATCCAGAAAGCAACAGGTTTGTATGAGAAATACACCTTGAATTATTATTATTTATTATTTTGTTATGAGTTAACAACATTATAACATGTCTTAACGCTCACTAGAGTCCATTTTGTGTAATACTGGACCTTTCATTTGTTCCAGACACAGTACGGGACGCGTTTCTCATCGACCCGGCTGTGATCCTGATCGTGGTGGGCGTGGTCATGTTCTTCATCACCTTCTGCGGCTGCATCGGAGCGCTCAGAGAGAACATACGCCTCCTCAAGACCGTAAAACACATCGCCTCTTATAATACGGCTCTGTTTTATCTGTCACAAACCAAACATCGTATTTTATGTCTTAGTTCTCTTTTAGTCTCACACTCGTCTTCGTCACTCAGCTGGTGATCGCGGTTCTTGGCTTCTTCTACTCTGATCAGGTATGTCATTTTTAACACTTTCACTGTGTTTGTTTGTCGCCCTCTGCTGGCACCAGTGAAGAATGGAACATGGTTAAAATTATTAATAGGAGCACTTTAAGGCGAGCATACATGTTACATAATAATATAAAACATTGTAGTGAAGGCATAGACTGGATAAAGAAGTGGTTAGCAGTTATAGCGGCTAATCTGGAGCTGAGTTTCACGTTTGTAATTCCGACGGCGAGTATCATGGCAACCAAAGAGCCAATCAGGAGCGAGGCTGTTGATGGTAATGCCCCTTCAATCAAACCTGTTGCTAACGCTAACGGGAGCGACCTCGGGGAAAGAAGGACCTGATTTGTCTGTTATTAATGTTCATATTTTGATTTACAGACACAATAGTGAAATAAAAACCCCAGGATCATGTAGAGGGTTAATACGAACATTTAAGACCAAAATGAGTCTGACAGAGCGGGGACAGAGAGAGGACAGATTTAAAAAAATAATAATAATAAAAGAAAAGAAAAAAAAAACACCTCAAAATAACAGAAAAAAACACACAAAAAAACAAAAAACAAAATAATAAATAAATGAAATCAAAATAACTAAAAAAAAAACTCAAAATAACAGAAAAAAACACAAAAAAATAACAAAAAAATAAATAAATGAACTCAAAATAATAAAAAAAGTAAAAATAACAAAAAACCAACACAAAAAACTCTAACTGAAAAAACCTCAAAATAACAAAAAATTAATAAATAAATGAATTCAAAATGACCTAAGCAAAAGAAAAAAAACCCAAAAAACCTCAAAATAACTAAAAAAAATGAGATAAAACATGTGTGATTTGTCTGTTATTAATGTTCAGATCTTGATTTACAGACACAATAGTGAAATAAAAACCCCAGGATCATGTAGAGGGTTAATACGAACATTTAAGACCAGAATGAGTCTGAAGCAGCAGAGACAGAGAGAGAGGGGTTTTCAAATGTAAAGTGAATTGAAGCCAGAGTTGATGGAGCAGGAAGTGTGTCCATGACCACTTCCTGTTTGTAACGTAGTGGCTAGCAGGTTAGCTATGTCCATTTATAAACACAGTCGATGAGCGCAGGTAGTACAGTCATATTTTTGTTTTACAGTTTTCAGAGCATAAACACGATAACCTTCTGGGCGTGTTAGGTTTGCTTAAGTTGGCGTGTCCAAATTACATCCGAGTTACAATAAAAAACACAGTAGATAATGAACTCTGAGCTGAACGAATAAGTATATATTTTTAAAGTGACCGTTAAAACAAGTTTAAAGTTATTTCGAGTTTATTTTTTATTTGTCCCATTCTGCACGTGTCCAGTGATAAATCGATGTCTTCAGTGAAAATCTATAATGTAAATAATCACGAAAACAAACAGGAAAAGTCTGTGAAAATGTGAGTCCAAACCTTTACCGGTTACTGTCAGTTCAGTCATATTTGCCCCATTAGTGTAAGTTTGGTCATATTTTCCCCGTTGTTAGTGTCAGTTTTGTCATATTTGCCCCCACCCACCACAAAGACTCAGCAGCCATTGATTCTCCCGAGTTGGAGGTGGTTGTTACGGTGGATGTAATGAGCTGCTGCTGTACGACTCCGGGGAGCATCTTCTGAGCATACAGTATATTAGATTGTTTATATTGAACGGATGGATTTGTGGACTGAAAGTTGCACCTTGTGGAGACGTGTCAGGGCTGTGGCTGATTATGAAGAGCTCTTGTGATCTATGGCACTGTATAAGCACTCAGCTTCCTGCTATGACCTCTATTTTGAGGACTTTTTCCTCATATACACATAATTAAAGTCTCTATGAGCTTTCCCCGTTTAAAAGATACGATATTCTGTTTTAAATTGTTAATCACTATGGCAACGGTCCTGATTTTCCATTTTTCTGAAGCCAGTGGACACTTTGCATAGAACTGTTCAGCTTCCAGTATTTTGAGGATGACGTTTTTCCATTCAGAACATATAATTTTCAGTTTTAAATTGTTAATCACTATGGTAACGGCCCTAATTTTCTAGACTGGATCTTTGGCTCAGTTACCTGTAAAAGAAGCAACAACTTAAATCTGCTCTGCTCTGCAAAATGGACTTTTCAGATGTTTCTCAATGTTCTAGTTGTTTTTTTCTCTTTGAGCCTCTGAAGTTGTATTTGGAGTGATTCATGTTTGAGTTTAATCTTTTAATTCTGTATTTTCAAGACGCCATTTTGTTGATCAATCCCCGTTTTCACCTCCACCTGTGACACGCCCCCTGTGACACGCCCCCTGTGACACGCCCCCTGTGACACGCCCACTGTGACACGCCCCCTGTGACGTCCGCACTTCCTTCTCCAGTTTTATTTTCTTAATCGTTGATACTCGTAGGATTCTGCAGCGTCGTGTCGGCATTTTGGTACAAATTTTTAAAAATCCGCTGCTCTAGTGCGACGTGCATCTGTCCACAGGGGGCGCCGACAGCTACACGCCTCTTTATTGTGATCAGCTCATCAGCTCACATCGAAATCAGCTGGACTTGTTTCTTTTATGAAGTTGTTTTAGATGAATATTGTGATTTAAAATGTCTAAATTATAACAAAACGACCCACAGAGATGAGAACCATAGAGACACAAGCACAATATGGCTGGTTTAAATCACATATTGAAAGACATTATTGCGACACGTGTGATTTTCTTAGTATTAAAATCCAAGTTTTGAAATTCGTGTTATCTGAAGTTAGATTTCAACCATTAGCCAAATTACGTTGTGAGTATTTAGCTCGTATTAGCTCGTGTCAAAAGTGCACAAACGCCTCCATTCCACGCACCAGCTCCAGCGTAAACTCTCCACACAGCTCTCCAAAACACAGGTCACATATTTGTAGAGCTTTCAACAACTACTACTTAAAAACTGATTTCAGTGAAGTGATATTATGCGTATGATTAGCCACGCGTCGGAGCAGCTAGCGGAGTGTGCTGTTAGCAACTAGAGCGAGAAGAGGAGGCCTGCTACTGTAAATGATCTGAGTCTATTTCATTTGGAAAAGCTACAAATGTTGGTCATAATCGTTGTGTGCGCCCAATGTAACGGTGTTATTACAGAAAATGGACACGGCCCCTGCTGCAGAATGTTTAGAGGCAGAGTTTGGACCGGAAAGAAACACGTTATACCCTGAAGCGTCGGGAAAAACAGGCCACAGAGCAGGAGAATATACAAAATATAATGGGCCACAGAGAACTAGAACATTCAAAATATAATGGGCCACAGAGCAGGAGAACATTCAAAATATAATGGGCCACAGAGCAGGAGAACGTTCAAAATATGTAGAATGAAGCTAATGTGGAGCATAGCACATTCAGAACATCCCATATGTGCCTTTTATTACAGGACTCTTGGCTTTATTTTCATGTAGAACTCCTAAATATTACTGCTATATTGTGTTAGAGAGAGTAGTAGTAGTAGTAGCAGTAGTAGTAGTAGTAGTAGTAGTAGTAGTATTCATCATAGTTGTATGTTAGTGCCATATGAATCATCTCACACTCTGAGGACTTCAGGGACCCGCCTCCTGGTTTAGTCCCGGTTTAGATCTGATGTAGTCCCGGTTTAGTCTTGTTTTAGTTCCGGTTCAGTCCCGGTTTAGTCCTGGTTTAATCCTCCTATAGTCCTGGTTCAGTCCTGGTTTAGTCTTGTTTTAGTCCTGGTTTAGTCCTGGTTCAGTCCTGGTTTAGTCTTGTTTTAGTCCTAGTTTAGTTCCAGTTTAGTCTTGTTTTAGTCCTGGTTTAGTCTTGTTTTAATCCCGGTTTAGTCCGGGTTCAGTCCCGGTTTAGTACTGGTTTAATCCTCCTATAGTCCAGGTCCTGGTTTAGTTCCAGTTTAGTCTTGTTTTAGCCCTGGTGTTTAGTCCTGGCCCCTGATGGTCCAGAGTCTGGTCTAAACCTGGTGAATCGCCGTTTCAGTTTTGTGCAGTTTAAACCTGTCTCACTTCCTGAAGATGTGAGACAGTTTAAATCCAGACTCTGTTCTGTTTATCTTCTGTGACTGAAAGGGTTTTATTCTGCACTTTTCTCTTTTAATGTTACTTTTATGATGATTATTTATGTTTTGATTTGTTGTTTTGTGATTTTAGTCTTTCTTATTCTTGTGTACGAATTCTGCTGTAGAGATAAACTTGTCTAGTTGTAGTAGTAGTAGTAGTGGTAGTAGTGCATTTGTCCACTGATCTGAAGGTGGGTGGTGCGATTCCAGCTCCCACAGATGAATGCTGTTGTTGTGTCCTTGGGCAAGACACTTAATCCCTCTCTCCCCCTGTGTGTGTGTGTGAATGTGTGTGTGGTTCCTTGATAAAGCCTCTCAGAGTCTTGAAGGTGGAAAAGTGCGATATAAAAATGACCCTTTAGTGTTTATTTGACTGCTGTGCTGTGGTTGAGATAAAGTCACATAAAAGGCTATAACTGTTCACTCTCACACTCCCCGCGTTTTAAAGCTGCACTATGTAACCTTTACGCCACCGTGGAGATGTTATTGCTTTGTCTGGAAAGTTCCACAGTATGGCCTCACATTCATCTATCTTTCACTTATTCAATAACGGGGCTTTTTATTGCTCAATAACACCATTAAAACCCTCTCCACAGATCTGACCCGTAACTTGGCCTGATGTCGTCACCGAGTCGACTTCATGGAGATAAATCAGTTTAATGCTACACTGCGGTAAACGGTCATTTTTATACAGCGCTTTTCCACCTTCAAGTCACTTAGAACCGCTCACCCATTCATACACAGACAGTGAGGGGAGGGCGCTTAAGTGTCTTGCCCAAGGACACAATGACAGTGTTCATCTGTGGGAGCTGGAATCGCACCGACAACCTGTGGGTTTGACCGCTCTACCAGTGTTTTCAGTCAAGACCGAGAGTCGAACCGGCAACCTTTGGATCAGTGCACTCTCCCAAGTTGCCGTCAAAGAGATAAATAATTTTAATACTACACTGTGGAACATTTCAGGCAAAGTAATGACTTCTGGAGACACTCAGGTAGTGGACCCACCACCAGAAAAGTTTCATAGTGTGCCTTTAAATAAACATATTTCTTCCTCTTCCTTTTCCTCCTCTCCTTCTTCTTCCTCTTCCTCCTCCTTCTTGTTCTTTCTTTTACTCTTCCTCTTCCTTCTCCTCCTTCATCTTCCTTTTCCTCTTTATCTTCTTCTTTCTTTATCTTTCTTTACACAGACGACCCCCTGAGATCATCCAGACTCTTTTTCACGTGTCCCATATTTATATCTCAGTATACAGTGAGGCAGATAAGTATTTGAACACCCGTCTATCAGCTTGAATTGCAAACAAAGGCTACTGTACCAAATATTAACGTTGATTTTTTCAGGTGTTCAAATACTTATTAGCTTCACTGTAAGTCCGTCTGGAACATTAAAGTGCAGGTTTGTGTATAAGTTAGTTCCTGATGACCAGTGTCTGTGGCTCTTGACTCATAAATGTCTCCACAGAGTTTACAGTTGAACAGAGCCCTGGGTGACACATGTGTTCACGTGTCTTCATGTGGTCACGAGGTAACTTCTTTGTCGGGTTACACAGTTTTCTGTACGCACAAGGTCTAGGCGTCTTTGTCTGACTCTACTCACAGGCTATAGGTGACTGTACACGTGTGAAGTGAAAACATAATACAGCTGCATAAAAAAGAAACTCAAGAATCCCTTTGAGTTTGTTGTGAAACAGGTTATGATGGAGACACTTCTGGGACTAGAACATCTGACCTTCACTAAAGCGAGTTATAATGTTGTTTTCTCGTCACAAACAGACCTGGAGTTGTGTTTTGTTTCATTCACACACACAGAGTTCAAACAGAAAACACTCTGTTCCACCTTGTGATGTCATCATGTGGTAATACAGGAAGTGCTCCACTGTGTTTTTAAACTCCACACGCCTTCATTTTCCAGAATAATTTGGATCATTTCAGTCCTGGAATTGCCACTTTTCTCTACTGAACTAAAGGGAAAAGGAGCTGTTCACTTGAAAACTACCACTTCATGACATCACAAGGTAGAACAGAGCATTTTGGGCTTTGGAGATGTAGATGGACGAATAATAAATCGCCTTTCCACAGATCTGGTCTGTAACTTGGCCTGATGGACTTCACCTGGAGATTCCAAGGAGATATTACAAGTTGAATCCCACTGTAGAACATTGCAGGCAAAGCAGCAACATCTCCACATCTCTGCATCTCCATGGAAACGAGCTGCTGGTGATAGACCCTCGAATAGAAAAGTTACACGGTACTCCTTTAATGAGCTAGTCCCGGTAAAGCGCTACAAAACAAATCATGTCTGAGCCGGTTAACATAGATAAAGCTATAATTTTGACATAAATCTGATCATAAGAGCTTTGAGACTTCTTCAGGCGCCCACTTTCTTCCATCAGTCGCCTACAAAACCATCAGAACTCCAGCGACCGCGTTGTGTAGCAGCTGTAGCAGATAACACCACCCGTCCTGACAGCCCTCGAAGCCTCGTTTCCACTGCAAAATGACTCAAATGTTCCTGGCGTCAGAGGAGTCAGACGTTCCATTTCAGCCTCGCTCCCTTAAGTTGCTAATGACACAGTGAAGTGTAACAGCAGCTTAACTCACAAGCTAACTACAGTGCCACACATAGACTGTATAAGTAAATGGACATAGCTAACTCGCTAGCCGTCATGTTCCAGATAGAGAGTGATCATGAGCACACTTTTGGCTCCATTGACATTGGCTCTAGTTCACTTTCTGTTGAAATACTCGTCATTTTGGTCTTAAATGTTCATATTAACCCTCTACATGATCCTGTTTTTTTTTCACTATTGTGTCTGTAAATCAAGATATGAACATTAATAACAGACAAATCAGGCGCCTTCTTTCCTTGAGGTCGCTCAGGTTTGGGCCATTACCTTCAGCAGTCTCGCTCCTGATAGGCTCTTTGGTTGCTATGATACTCGCGGTCGGAATTCCAAATATGAAACTCTATACCCTATAACTGCTCTAGCCTAGATGAGCTTCATTTGGAGCTGAACGTTGTGGGTGATGTCGTACTCACTTAATTCAGTTCTTTCTACAGTCTATGGACAGCAGTTTAGCCCATAAGCTAACTCCGGGCTAGCTGATGGGCTAGCTCGGAGCTAGCCCATAGCAAACAAACCAGTGGGAGAACATCCACATCATGATAATATAATGATCATAACGAGCATGTATAGAAAAAAACAAGGAACTGTTTTGAGCGTATAACTTCAGTGCCAGATGAACCGCACACAAACGCCTCGAGCTAAACACTAGCGCAAGTTCATTTGGAGCGTAATGAAATTTCCAAGTTCAGTGGCTCATATGCATACAGCGTGACGCTATTAGCATGCATTATGTCTGAACTACGCCTGTAGACGCGGTGCCCCACTTGTTTTGGAGAATATGAAATTAAAGAGATTTGCATTTAACACTCTCTCAATCTCTGTCTTTATAAAGAAGAATGGTAAAAGCCGTATATTAACACACAAAGCTTCGTTAGCACAGCAAAGGTGCGTGCGTTTACAGCACTGAAAGCTAACTGAACGTAGCCAAAACAACCTCTGGAACGCGCCGTGCTCAAATCAGCCGTGCGTTTTATTCAATCACATCATTGCATTTCATTTATATTTCTTCAGGGCTTGTGTTTATGTGGCTCGATTAGAGATGATGAAAATTACCCCATTATAATAACAAATGGTTAGCGTAATTATCCGGCACAGTTCAAATAAACCTCCGTGTGCTTTCAGTATTGATCCTAAAGGAGTTTATTATGACAGCAGTGTTGTGGTTAGGACACCTCCCAAATATCGGTTCAGATTGTAAACATACATCACAAATTGACTTTGTTTTATAGATTGCATCATTTAAACATTATTTTAGCCGACGTCAAGTGTCTTAATCAATATGAGACTTGCAACAATAGCCGTCTTGTGCAGGGGTGTAGTACCAAACTCTGGGCCCGCACTAATTCAAAAGTGGAGCCGAACGTTCCAGTTTAACCTTGATTACATTAAGTTGCTAATGACTCAGTGAGGTGTGACGGCAGGTTAATTGCTGTACCGTACATAGACTGTTTATATAAATAGACATAGCTAACCTGCTAGCCACCACGTTCCAAACAGGAAGTGATCATGGGTGCACTTCCGGCACTAATTCTGGCTCCAGTTCACTTTCTGTGTAAAAACTGTGTCCTCACTCTCTGTAACTGCTGCTGTCAGACTCGTCATTTTGGTCTTAAATGTTCGTATTAACCCGCTCTACATGATCCTGGGGTTTTTATTTAGCTATTTTGTCCGTAAAACAAGAAATTTACATTCGTACATTCCTCCTCAACACCTTCAAATCTCTCCATAACCTGGCCCCACCTTACATCTCTGACCTCCTCCACATCTCCATTCCCTCTCACTCCCTCTGCTCCTCTTCCTCTCTCCAGCTCTCTGTCCCCTCTGCCCGTCTCATCACCACCTGTTCACACAATCCTACACCACATAGTCAGTCACTCTCACCTTCATCCAGTTTTGTATCTCTGTTTTATCTGTAAATATGTGTTTTTAACTTTGTCTCGTACAGTGTCCTTGAGTGTCCTGAAAGGCGCTTTCAAATAAAATGTATTATTATTATTATTATTATTATTATTATAACAGACAAATCATGTACCTTCTTTCCCCGAGGTCGCTCCCAATAGCAAAGCTGTCAATCAAACCTGTCGCTAAGTGCCCGCTTCTTGCTAATTGGTTCTTTGGTTGCTATGATACTCGTGGTTGGAGTTCTAAATATTGAACTTGGCTCCAAATTGCCCGCTACAGCTGCTCTAGCCTCGACGAGATTCATTTGGAGCCGAACGCTGCGGGTGACATCACACTCATTCAGTCCGCTTCTTTATACAGTCTGTGGACAACAGCTTAGCCCATAAGCGAAGTTTTGCACAACAAAAGTCTAAGTTTAAATCTGTCAACTGGACAAATCGTTGTAGGAGTGAAGTCATTTGGCTGTTCATCCAAGACGCTTCTTCAGTTCTGGTCAGATTACTGCTGGACACTGCCTTAAGGGAAGCTCTAACTGCACTGAAACTGCTATAACAACTATTGTCTCCAGTTTCCTCCTTAACAACCTTATTCAGCCTGTAATTGTTCTCTTTGTTCCTGTTTGTTCTGGGTCTGAGGATGGAGTTATAGATGGGGGAGAGATTATGTCTGAGGCCCCTATTCCTGTTTAAGGAAGAATTGTCTTTCTTAACAAAAATAACGTCTTTAACTCTCCTCTCAAACCATTTCTTTTCTCTGGCTCAGATCTGAACCTCACTCTCTTCAAAGGAGTGGTCAGTGTCTTTGAGATGGAGATGGACAGCAGACTGTGGTCCTGAGCTGCTCTCTCTCGTGTTGGTTCTTTCTCTTATGGAGTGTCCGTTTAGTTTCTCCAGTGTAACGCTCACTGCACTCTTCACTACACTGAATGGAGTACACTACTTTGTTTATGGCTAACTTCCACACCACAACAACAAACCAGAGGGGGGAACAACCAACTCAAGAAAATATAATGATTTTAACAAGCTAGCATTAGCCACAGGTTTGATTGACAGCGTTGCAGGCGAGAAGAGGCATTACCCCCATAAAAAATGCTCATTAGAGACTTTGTGAGGGGCCCCTTTCTGCCCTGGGCCCTGGGCAAACTGTACCCTTTACCCTCCCAGTCCGACGCTCCTGATCCTGTGTATAAATCTGTTAATAATAAAACTCCACGCTCCTGGTGTGGCCTTTGTCTAACAGTTTGACGCTGTGTGCGGCAGAGCATCCGTGTGGAGATACTGTAAACTAGAGCCGTGTTTTCGTCAGTACTGGTTCACACAGGGTCACAAATTTTGAAATAATTATGAAGAGCAATTACTTCAAAATGTTCCGAGTTAATGTAGGCTAAATCACATGGATAAGAATTATAATTTGAGTTGAATTGTTTCTGTCATGTTGGTATTTACAGTGGGGCGTGGGTTAATCTCTATCGACTGCCAAAGTGCCCTTGATTAACCGCAGTAATTTATTCCTTCATTAAGCATCAAATAGAATCACGACTTTAACATTTGGGTTGATTCCTCAAAATCTCAAATGATTTACTTCAATTCGACGCATTTTTGTAAAGCCCAAAAGCACAACAGCAGTCGCCTCTTGGGGCTTTAATTTAAACAACAGAAAGTTACAAAATCTAACAGTGAAACAGGCGCTGGTCAAAAACAGACAGATTAATCAATATTTATAGAAAACAAGGAAATGGAGAACTGTCCCAGAGCGCCCCCTGTCCTCAAACCCTCCTCCTGCAGGAACAACTTAAACAAACCCAGTGAGAACAAGAGAAACCTCGAGGAGAACCACAGTGAAGGAGAGATCCACTGCCACGGACTGAACCAGGACTGAACCAGGACTGAACCAAAACTAAACCAAAACTAAAGCAAGACTAAACCAAAACTGAACCAGGACTGGACCAGGGATAAACTAAAACCAAACCAGGGCTGATCTAGGACTAAACACCAGGACTAAACACCAGGACTAAACACCAGGACTAAACACCAGGACTAAACACCAGGACTAAACACCAGGACTAAACACCAGGACTAAACACCAGGACTAAACACCAGGACTAAACACCAGGACTAAACACCAGGACTAAACACCAGGACTAAACACCAGGACTAAACACCAGGACTAAACACCAGGACTAAACACCAGGACTAAACCTCAGGACTAAACCTCAGGACTAAACCTCAGGACTAAACCTCAGGACTAAACCTCAGGACTAAACCTCAGGACTAAACCTCAGGACTAAACCTCAGGACGGGCCAGAGACATTGACTCATGCACATCCATTTGCAGATACAAAAACGTTGTACAGCAGGTCAGCCTATAGAAATCTTATTCGGGCTATAAAAACAGAAAATAAAATCTGTCTGGGGCTGTTTGATAAACAGATCCACTTAACTAGCTGCTTTCTCCTTCCATAGTTTGAATATACTGTAGCCTAGAGCAGTGTTTCTCAAACTGTGGTACGCGCGCTAATGGTCGTACACAAGCAGCTTCAAGTGGTACGAGGATTCATCGGCAGTTCAAATCATTTAATCCACATTTTTGCCCCTTGGGATTGTCTTTAGTTTAGATCTGGCATATCTATAACGTAGAGCCATGCTGCTCTACAGTAGATTTTACACTCTTTTTTCCATAGACTTTTTAAAAATGTCTAATATTAAGAGTTCAAAGGCACTGCAGAGTCTAACCAGCTGCGTGCTAACTAATATTTAATATCCATAAAGTCCAAAAAGCACATTTAAAATGCAAGATTCAGCTAAAGGTTTCAATAACTTGGTGGTTTATAAAGTTTCAGATCCAGATTTTAAATAATTGATGTCATTAGTCACCACCAGGGGGCAGTGCCAGATATTTTTGGTTGGAGGAGCTGGGGGGTGCTCAGGTCTTCAGTGTGGGTGCTCACTGAACATATTCTTCGCTGTTTTGACCAGTTTTAAATGTAGTTTGCCCCCGTAGTGATTTATGAAAACTAATGGATTTTTTTAAAAATTGCAATCTCATTTTTCGCTGTTTTAATTGTTTTATTCAAAATTGGAGCAAAAATCTTTGGGGGAGCTATGGAGGAACACTGGCCCTTTTAGGGGAGGCTAGTGCCCCCTCAAGCCCCCTCCTGGCGCCACCCCTGGTTACCATAAGGTTGATTAGCCCAGAGAAAGCTTTCAAACTTTTAATACATTTTTTTTTTTACAAAATCTATGAGAAAAATGAATGATAAATTTACTTTGCACAGTTGAGCTCCATTTTATACCTAGGTTTGCCCTGGTTTAGCCCGAGAATAGCCTCGTTTAAACCGGGATTTGATTTGGAGGTTCTCTGAAGGTCAAATACTTTCTGAGGTGCTACTTGGTGTGAAATGTTTAGAAATCACTTTTTTATATGCAGTTTATGTGTGTGTTATGTGTAAGAAGAAACGGTTTGGAAGAAGAGAGCTGAGGAAAAGAAGAACTGGCCTCAGACGACTCACAAAAACCCAACGATTCCTTTAACAATGTCGCCTTCACCCCTCGGCATAATGTCTTCATAATGTCCTCATAATGTCTTCATAATGTCTGCATAATACATTCACTTATTAGCTCTGTCTTCTGTGGCTGTTTGCAGACCAGAGACGCACTGGGTGAGTTTGTGAAGAAGGCCATTGTGCACTACCGCGATGACCTGGATCTGCAGAACCTGATGGATTACATCCAAAAAGAGGTACTCAGAACAAAGTCACGTAGAGAACACCTCTGCATATTTCTGAAAGCCAACGCCTGACTGGAATTAATGCACGAGGCCAGTGGTGGAGAGTCAGTGTTGGGCCTGAAACAAACAGGTTTTTGGTGCAGACTGACTTATCTGAACTACAACAGAAGAGCCAGTTTATGCTGTTAAACAAGTCCCCCACAAAAACCTTTACAGTCACAAGCTAGCTAACATCAGCCAACAGTTTTTCAGTTTGTCGCTGTCACCTTTTTGTTGAAAATCAGACTCGTAAACACGACCGTGAACGCTCAGATTGATCACAGGCTCCTGAAACCGTGCTGTTTAAATCCATTTTGTATTTTTCTTGAGTTTTCAGACCAAAAAGACTTAAAACTATTTGTCTGTTCTTGCTGATGTGTGCATTGTATCACCATGGAAACCGCCATAGACATATAAGAAGAACACCCCCAGCATGATGTCAATGTAAAGGAACAATAGGTGCAGCAGTGGCTCTAGTGGAAACTGTTGCTGTGTCCTCGAGCAAGACATTTACCCCACCTGGCCCAGTCTGAGTCAGAGGATCAGTTAATCAAGGAGGTATTAAATGTTTTATTCTTGTAAGTTTCCATATTTATGTGCAGAATACTTAAAAAAAGAACCAAAAAAGTTCACCTTGACTTTAACAACAACAAAATATCTTTAAGACTTTTTTATGCTGCTTGTTTCCATGGTGATTTCTTATGCTCTGCCTGGAGTGTTCCTAAGGCGTTAAATGTATCTGTCTTTTTTTAAAATTCATATTATTACAGATGTTTTATTGCTCAGAAATTTCTTGGAAAACACCTCGCCACAGATCTGACTTGTAACTTGGCTTTGTGGTGTCGCCTACTCATATCTATGGCAACAGATACATTTAATGCTGCTGTTTTTTTTTATTGTTTTTGCGTTTAACGAGCTCGCTTTCACCCACCGTAGTTTCTCAAGTGTTTCTCAAACTGTGGTGTGCATATTTTCTGAATTTAAAGTCACTTTAATCAACATTTTTGACCTCATTTTACATCCAAAAACACACTTAAAACTATCTTGCATTTACAGATGTGTTTATTGCGTAGAAATTTCTTGATAGAAACACCTCTCCACAGATCTGACGTGTAGCTTGGTGACATTACCCACTCGTCCCCATAGCTACGTTTAATGATAATGTTTTTTTATCGCTCAGTCATTTCTGCTGTTCAAAAGTGCGACTGTTTTGCATGAAGTTAAACCAAAATACACTATGGACAGGGGCGGAGCCAGGAGGGGGGCTTGAGGGGCCCCTAGCCTCCCCTAGAATGGCCCCCATAGATTTTTACCCCATTTTTATAGCACATCCAAAAAAAATTTAAAAAAAAAACCTCAAATGGAAACAGTGAAGTGTTCAAAATGAGACTACAATAAAAAATTAAAAAAATCACTCCAAAAGGGAAATAAAAATGGTAAATTCTGTGTTTCCATGTGAAGTGAGCGCCCACAGTGAAGACCTTAGCACCACCTTAACTCTTCCAATCCAAACTGTCCGGCTCCACCCCTGATGGCCACAGCTGCCTTAGTGCATTTTAGATAAACTTTACCTTGGCCTGTGATCAATATATTTTTCTTCGTAAATCAATAGACCTTGAGTGCACCACAAAACCTTGCACATGTTTTGCTTTGGATTTCATCACCGCTCCCTCAGTAACTTCCAGTTCTCTCGCTTCCTCAGTGGGATTCTTGCACAGATTTTTCCGTGTTCTTCCTCCCGGCTCACTTGCATCGAAGCCTTGGCGTTCCCTCGGGAATGGTCCGGGCTTACAGGATGTATACCATCGCGCTGTCCGAGATTCTAAAAATACCTTTGCCTCTGCCTTCTCGCCATCACAGTTCAAATGCTGCGGATGGAACGACTACAAAGACTGGTCCTGGAACCTCTACTTTAATTGCACACCGGAGAACCCGAGCTCCGAGAGATGCGGCGTTCCATATTCCTGCTGCACGCCCGTACCGGGAGAGGTGGGATTCTTCTTTACTACTGTGATAAATAAATGCAAAGACCCTACGGAGATCACTGCCAACTTTAAAGTAAGCAAATACTTTTATGATTCTTTCTATATGTGCAGTAAAACAGATGCCCTCCCAGATGGTTTCTCCCAAGGTAACCAACTGTAATAAACCTGAGCCAGTGTCTTGGAAGTTTGTCTCAATTGGATTTAAAAGATACAGTAAATTTCCAAGTATTTATTTTAGCCCTCCGTTTGGCAAGGGACAATCCTAATAAGACCCTTAAAAAAAAACAAAAGAAGAGATTTGAAAAGTATTAAGTACAATATGTTCACAAAGAGGCACTTTCAAACCAGGACAAATCAATAGAAAGTGCAGTGGGACTCGGCCCTGCAAATGGGCTCATCTTAACCTTTAGGACTAACAGGGAATAAAAAGTAATACACCGTAACAGAAGATGTTGTTGGTTTAGGAAAAATGGTGTGGTTTTCTTCAACACATAGAAACTACTTATGAAAATAACATGTTGCCTGACGACATATTGATCGCGTTTCCAGATTAATTTTTATAAACATCTCGGCAAAGAGTTCACTTTATGGGTTAAAAAATGTCTTTCTTTAGGTGGTGGAAATGTATTTATTTTTTGGGGGATTTAAATCAAACCTTTTCTGCAAAATGGACTTTTCAGAGATTTAAACAGTGTTACAGTCGTTTCCCCTCAATATTTACTCACCCCAAAGTTGTTTTTGGAGTGATTCATGTTTGAGCAATCTTTAATCGCTTATTTTTATGATGGAGTATTGCTGATCAACCTTCCTTTTCACCGCCATCGACACGCCCACTGTGACACGCCCACTGTGACACGCCCACTGTGACACGCCCACTGTGACGTCCGCACTTCCTTCTCCAGTTTTATTTTCTTAATCGTTGATACTCGTAGGATTCGGCAGCGTCGCGTCGTCATTTTGGTACAAATGAAAAAAAAAAGTGCCGCTCTAGTGTGAAATGCATCTATCCATAGGGGGCGCTACAACATGTGGCGCTGTGTTGTGACGACGTTTACGGCGACGTCAGCTCCATTGGACACCACAGTTTTCTAACGTGGAAATCAGCGGAGTCGTTTCTTTTATTAAGTGGTTTTAGATGAATATTGTGATTTAAAATGTTTACATTATAACACACTGATCCACAGAGATGAGAACCATAAAGACACAAGAACAATACGGCGGATGTACATGGGTGATTTTGCCACTTGGTTGTCTCAATGAAGTTGGAATGTTACTCAATACGGTATTAATCTGACATTTATTCAATTACAAGTGTTTTAATCGCTAAACAAACTAAAAAAAAAACATGTATTCTTACTGGGACTGAGCTTGTTACTCCACAAACCTGATCTGTAACTAGACTGGCATGGCGGCATCTCCCAGGGGCGTCAGACTGTGGGGGTAAAGGGTCCAGTGTGAAGAGGGGCCCCTCACAAACTCTGTATTATGCACTTTTTATAAGAAAACTTGTAGCGTGGGGCCCCAAGATGATTTTTACCTCGGGCTCAGAATTCGGTGCTACACCCGTGGTATCTCCTGCTTATTTAATGCTTTGCTGTGGAACATTCCAGATAAAACAATGACGTCTTTACAGAAACAAGCGCATAAACTACACAGTGTATGTATTTGCTCGCCTCCTGAGTCACACAGACGTATATTTAAGGCAATGTCCGCTTTCTTTCCTCACAAAGCCATAGAAACGGGTGTAAACGCAATGCATTGTGGGTCAGAGTTCAGACTCCAACAATTTACTGGCGTTTCCTCCCTGCTCTTTCCCTCCATCATCTTCTGTCACCGCTGCCCCTGTGCACGATCTTCTAAATGCCCCAAAATGTCTAAAAAACGTGGTCGCAATCGAGGGCAGTTCCGCTTCCCATTCGAGTAAATATAGCCATTACTCACTCGCCAATGACACGGTTGGCGAGTGAAGCAACGGAATGTGTAATTTTACAAATATCTGTCCTGTGGGAATTGATCAAATATGAAAACGCCACGGTCCACGTTAAAAACCCAATCTCGCAAACATGTAATTTTGTCTGCAGTGTTCTCAGTCTTTATAATGGGCCGGGCCGGTTTACTTGTGTGGAAAATCCTTTTTGATTAAACATTTATGATATGCGTCCGTCGGCCTGTGCGCGCCTCGGACAGATAAGTGCGTATGTAAGAATATGTTTAGTATGTAAATAGCATAGTGCCGGATAGCTGAGCCCACAGTTTGCGCTCGCAGAGACAGATACAGAGTGGTTCCATGGAGCGTATGCAGGTCAGACACGTCCTCCTGCTCCCCAAAGACGCACAACAACACGCTAATACCGACACGCCTACACCGCGCCGCGAGGCCAAAGATCACAGCAACTTTTTCCTCCGCCCGGACGAGACAAATCAATGAATTAATCAGCGTTTAAACTGGGGCAGTGCTGCGTCCTGCTGTTTGAGATGTGCTACTGCATCGGTGTCGTGGGGACGTCCGGGGTTTGTGTCTCTGCTTCAAATGGACTCGGACCGGCCTGACCTGGTTTCTCGTGTTTAAAATGGGCGCACGGGCTGGAGCGCAGGTCTCGCCTCGACTAAAGCTGCTCATAATGGACATAAAATACTGGATTACAAAAGCTTCTGTGATGTGTAGAAAACCGAGGGAGATGATGTACTGTGGCTTGACCTACACAGTTCACTTTGTCCATTCAACATAAAGAGAACGATGTTTATAGTTTAAGTATTTATCTAAGCCTGTGCATTTATATTATTGTAGTAACATCATTTTGAGATGTGGGACTTTTTACCTCAGTATCTGTAAAAGAGAGGTTACTCAAGTAAACGTA